>NW_007249744.1:108440-119083 GCF_000164805.1 Carlito syrichta
GGGGTGGGAAGGGTAGGGGTGGGGTGAGACCCTAGGTCTACACTGCCATCTCCTAGCAGGTGTTTTCAGGCTGGGTGCCAGACGCGACAGGCACTCACCCCCATGGCTGGGCGACGGGAGCAGCCTCTGGCAGCCTCAGTGTCGAGGATGAAGGATGGTCAATGAACTCACCACGAGAAGGGAGGAATTCCCACTGCTCTGCTTCCTCCTTGTCACCTGCCTGGGGAAGGGGTGGTTCGGAAGAGAACTGGCGTACCAGATCCACCTGCCTCCCTTGGGCTCTCCAAGACCCCATCAGCCTCTGCCCTGGCTCAGAGAGGGAGGGGGAAGTGAAACTGCTGGGGGGGGGATATGATGCAGAGTAGCTGGGAGGTGGTGGGAGGCAGGTGTAGACGGAGCGGGCCCCAGCTGGGACAGGCTTGGGGTTTGTGGTTCGGGCACCTCAGGCCTCCCAGGAGGTGGGCAGGGGGGCACGGGACTGGCAGTAGAGCACCAGGATGCTTACAGTTTGCCCTGCCCCAGCCTGTGCTCCTTCTTCTGCCTGAAATGTCCTTCCCCGGCTGGGGCCTGAGTCAGGGGCTTCCTCTGGGACTGGGGCAGGCCTCTGCACGTGAACTTAGTGAAAGGGTGAACAGCTGGGCTCCCCAGGGTGTGCCAGGCTCTGTCCATGTGCTGGCACCTGGGGTAAGCATTTCATGTGTGTTACTCCCTTGACTCCACCTACAACCTTGTGAGGCAGCATGGCCCCTCTCCCTGTTTTACAGAGGAGGACACTGAGGCACAGAGAGGCTGAGTGACTTGCTCAGGGCCACACAGCCAGGGAGCGGGTGAGCTGGAGCTTGATCCTGGGATGCCTGAAGCTGGGCTGTCTGAAGCTGTAGAGGCTGGGCTTATAACCCAGAGATGAAGGTGGGAGGGGGCTGAACAGGTGCCCAGACTAGCTTCACGGTGGGCTGTGGATGGGAGCTGTGCTTGAGCCCCATGGGTCTGAGTCTCAGAGCTGAGCTCCACACACACACTTGGCAGGCCTAGTAGACCTCAGGGCCATCAAGTGACTGGCATGAAGTCACCCATCCTGTCTTGCCTCAAGAAGGCCCACCACGATGCCCTTCTGGGCTAGTCATTTGCTGAGAAACTTGCTCTGGGGAGCTGGGCTCTGCAGAGGCTGTGTCTAGTTCGGCTGGAGAACACACAGGGGCAGAACAGCTAGAGAGGTATGGTGCCTGGGAGCAGCTCATGACCCTCTGTGGCAGAGTCTGGGAGGGTGGGTGGAGAAGGTGTGTTAGTTCAGGTGAGAGAAGACAGGGCCTGACCTATCAGCAGTAATGGCTCATCAGGTGCTCACAGAGGTAAGAGCAGCACTGTAGCTGAGAGGAAGGGCTGAGAAGGCTGAGGGGAGTCAGGGTGGCTTCTTGGAGGAGGGAGCCCAGAGCTATGATGAGAGAGACAGATGGGAATTAAATGAGTGGAAGCAGAGAGCGGTGTGCGTGGCTGAGGGAAAGCCTGTGTAAGAGCCCTGTGGCAGGGAGGGCTGTACATTTGAGGAAGTGGAAGGTGGCCTGTGTGGTCGGGGCAGGATGATCTGAGGGCAGGGATGCGGTGCCTGATGGATGACTGCCAGGGAACAGTCACATTCGACATGTCAGACTGGACTTCTGGATTCTGTGAATCTGGAATGCCTTCATGGCTCCAGGCCTGGAAATCTCGGGGTTCACAACCCAGCTTTGCCTCTTCCTCTGCATGCTGCCTCAGGTAAGGAAGGTGCCATCTCTGAACCTCTGTTTCCTCATGTATGAAATGGACTCATTGTAACCCTCCCCCCTCATCGAAGCCTAGAGGTGAGGATTCGGTGTGGGCATGTGTGTGACATGCCTTGGTGAGGTGCCCCTGGCTTGAAGGTCCTGTGTAAGAGATGAGTGAGCCCTCCTCACCCCATTTCCTGGGCTCCCCATTCGCTTTCTACACCCAGCTGTAGAATGATGGGGAGGCCTGTGTGCTGTGCCTCTCATTGGTAAGTTGGGGGAGGATGAGTTCATGGCCAAGGTCAGAGGTTCCATCCCAAGGCAGGGTCTTTTTTTTTTTTAATGAGTTGGAGCCTCACTCTGTCCCCCAGACTGGAGTGCAGTGGCACGCTTCCGTGGTGTGGACCGAGCTTTTAAGTTGGCTAACTCACGCTCCAACTCAAAAAAAAAAAGAATTGAGTGAATGACCGAGTGGCCCTCACAGAGGGCCTGTGTGTGACTGTGTGACATTGGGGAGATTGTTGCCCTCTCTGGACTCCTCTGTAGAAGGTAGGCAAGATTGATGCTGCCCCAGTGAAGGCCCCTGAGAGGGTGGATGTGGCCCCTTTGCCAACTTAAAAGCTCGGTCCACACCACAGTTATGGTTTTACACGAGGAAACAGGCCCAGAGAGCTGAAGTTCTGGCCTTGGGCAGTCTAGCTAGGAATGGCAGGACTGGGGCTGCCAGCCTGCACCAGGAGTCCAGTGCCGTCACTGGTGTTCCCCATCCTTACCCAGAACCTGGCATGGGTCCACTGGGCACCAATGCCTGCCCCAACGAAGAGGCGGGGGTTTGATGCACCTAGAGAGGTCTATCCAAGGTGCTGCCGGCATGATGACACACGGTGATGGTGCCATGTGTCTCGTGTCTGCTGGGAACTTACTGGATGGCCCTCGGGCCCCAGCCAGGATGGGACGGGATATTGTCACTGGTCACACAGTATCCTGTGAGAGGTTTACTGGGGAGTGCTCTTTGGAACGACACCTATGGGGCAGAGGGTGAGGCTGGGCCGCCTTGCAATTGAAAGGGGCCTCGGCGATCCCCGTGCTTGGGAGCTGGAGCATCCTGCAGAACTGTTCCAGACCCAGGCAGGGCTCGGTCATTGCACCCTGTGTAGATGGGTTGCTGGTCAGCTGTCCCTAGGGAAGGATGTGCCTATGGGGGCAGTGGCTCCTTCTCCCGAGGGGAACAGCTGTGGGCCCTCAGCACCTGGTACCCTGGCAGCCAGGGAAGCCCATGTCTTAGTCTTGAAGGGGGATGTGGATGGTGCACAGGATGGGTGTCCTGTGACAACAAGAGCGAGACAAATGTGAGCGTCTGGGGGAAGCCATGACTGACTCACTGCAGAGACAACGAGGGCAGCCCCTGGTCCTCCTGTGCCTCCGAACCTACTAACTTTGAGAGGCAGGGCCCCTGATAATTCTACTTTTGACGTGAGACGCCGAGCCTCAGGGAGGCTCCAGAGTGATTAGGTGGCAGAAATGGGGCTCCTAAGCATGGCCCCGCTCCCTGCAGCCTCGGTTTCCCTGCCCTTTCAGGCCCAGACATGGCCCCTGCAGTGCCTCTGCCCGGAGCGCCCTCTCTGTTCTAGGCCTCTGGCCCCGTAGCATGTCCTAGAAGCTCTGACAGGTGATCATTCTCTGTCCTTTAGCCTCGGGGCACTGTCCTCGGGTGCAGCCCAGCTTTGACCCGGGTCTGGACTCCTTAAGGGTAAGGATGTGGCCCTCGGTGTCCTGCCTGCTCGGGATACCTGGCATGATGCCCAGACCCGAGGGCGCTACACAAACAGCAGAATGGAATGAAACCTTGGGCTTTCCCACTCCCATGCTGGTGTGACTTGCTGCCGAGTGTGTGAGTATGACTTGGGCTGGTGCCAGCCCTGCCTCTCGGGGAGGGAAACCAGGGTTTGCTGGGCAGGAAAGGGTGATGTTGCTGTGACAACCACGTGGCCCTGGTCCCAGGGGCCCCCCGTGGAGCTGAGGAGGGGTTTTTGGGCAGGAGCACTTTTCCTGGAGGTTTTGCCTGTCAGAGCCAGCCTAGGGGAGGTCGCTCCCTGGTCTCCTGGGGGAGAAACATGCCCTTGCCTGGCCCTGCCCTGGAACAGCCAGGGGAGCCCAGAGGGGGCTGCTGTCTCCAGTGCCATAAAGTGTCCATATGCCTGGTGGGGAGGGGCTCCGAGAAGCAGTGCTCTGCTTAGGAAGGGCTGCCTCGGGGCCTGAGCACGGAGAGGCATCTGGAACTGGGGCTGCTGGCGTGGAAGCTCTGACTCCGTTGCTTGACATCCGTCCACCCTCCATTTAGTCTTTTCCTGAGCCCTAGCTCTGTGCACAGCGGGAGGACAAAGAGGAAGTATCTGTACTGTGCCTTGGGGACCAGGCTGCAGACAAGGAGAGAGCCCGGTGTGAGGTTGTGGCTGCCTGAGACCTGTGCTTGGCCTCTGGACCTGGGACCTCATCTCATCCACAGACCTTGGCTGGCCATTTTCCCCCTAGGCCTCGGGGTCCCCCCCCATAGGATGGAGATAATGATGCTCTCCAGGTGGCTGGGAGATCACAGGAGACAGTGGCTGTGAAAAGACGACTGCGATTCAGAACAAATGGCAGAGGTCATTTTCTCAAATTGTGGAGGTTATTTTCCGATATCATGACTTCTGTTTGTCTCCAGCTTCCGTTTCTCTCAACTCTTATCAGGCCTAGTGGAATTAATTAACGTTTGCTTATTGCTGTTGCAGGTTTATCAGTGTCTCTTCCCTCGCACTGCCCCACTTCCCTTGATCCCTTCCCCTTCTAGTAATAATCACCACCACCACCACTACCACCGCCGCACTGCTCACTCCCACACACCTGTTCAGGGTGCACATTGACTCATGTAATCCTCCCGGCAGCCTCAACAAGTAGGCACACTTGTCATCCCCGTTTTACAGATGAGGAAACTGAGGCTCAGAGCTGAGCTTCAGACCCAGGCGCCTGGCTCCGGGGTGTGTCCTCTGAACCACGGTGCCCTCTTGGCTTTTCCTGCACTTTTGCTTCAGGGAAGGATGCATGGCTGTGCTCAGCCAAGGCACGGCCAGAGTCAGGGGACCTGCTGCCAGTTCTGCTCCCTGTTCTCTCAGCCTGCCTGCCTTCTGCTCCTCTGTCATGTCCGGCTCGCTCTTGCCTCCGAGCCCAAGCATTTGTGTTTGCAGCATCCGTTGCCTGGAATGCCCTCACCCCAGAGCTGTACATGGCTCAGCTGTCACCTTCTCAGCGAGGCCACCCCTGGCTGACCAAGTCTAGCCTTCCCCCACTGTTTTTCTCTTCCCTTACCTGACACACGGCTTCTCCCTGTGATGAAGACAGCATGAATCGAATGACTTCCAGGGGCCTCTCAGCCCATTCGCTCTTGTCCAAGTGACTTCCCTGCACACTGGCCCTGACTGGCCCTATTGGCCTGACTGCCCCTCCCCCACTGCCTTCCTGACTGGCCTTGCATGAGGCTCAGACCTCTCCATCTTGGGACCTGGGACTTTGGGGTTTGACCTCTGAACAAGAAGCCAAAGAAAACTGAGCCAGTCCAGTGGTCCACACCTGGGCCTGGGGACAGTGAGGCTTCCTGCCGCTGGGAGGCGCAGAGCACGTCTTCATTCATTCACTCACTCACTCATTTGTTCACGAAGTACTAATGTGTTAGGAACCTCCCTGCTGCCCACACTCTGCTGAATGAGTGGATGCCCATCCTCACCTCTCCCAACCTTTCTCAGCCCAGGTTGGCCCCGCCTCCTCTATGAAAACTCCTCCCCAGGGAGCCCCTGGACCCTCACAGCTGGTGTTTGATCTCACGATCAAGGAGGGGCCTCATTTGTTGCTCTGACATCTTCCATCTGGCCCCCTCCTCTTTCTGTGATGACTGCTGGCAAGCCCCAAGCCAGATTTGCAGCCACCTCTGAAAGGATCTTCTGGTGTGTGCAGGGACTCACTCCCAGGGTCCTGTTATAGATCTAATGAGTATTCACAGCTGCCCCTTCCAGTCCAGAATGGGCTCCAACACACAGCAAGCCCCCAGCACATCTTTACCACGTAAATAAATGAATGAGTTCTTTATTTCCTCATTTAGTGCTGCTGTCTGTTTTGTGTTTCCTCAGGTTCTTTTTGGATGAAAAAGGAAAACAATAACAATAGCAATATTAGTAACGGCAACAGTAATAACTGCTCATATTTACTGAGCATTTACTGTGTGCTGGGTATTGTTCCAAATATTTTACACTTATTTATCTCATTCTTCCAGGTCTGTGAGGTAGGGTTAATCCCCTGTTTTACATGGGGAAACTGAGGCACAGAGTGAACCAACAACTTGCTCAAGGTTGCCAGGCTCCAGAGTATGGAGTTGGGATGTGAACCTAGCAAGGAATTATGATGGTAATTATAGAAAGAAATTTGTTTTGTTGATGGGGTGGTACAAAAGCCCTGAAAAGCTGCCCCATGAGCCACGCCTCTGCAGAAGTGTGGATAAGAGTACAGAGCCTCACACAGGGCCTTGGAATGAGCAGCTACAGGAGCTAGGGGTGGTGGTGGGGGGTTGTGTGTGGATGAAGCTGGGGCCTGGTTCACAGGGCCACAGAGCAGCATTCTTCTAGTCCCTGCTGGGGCCATCCTCGTGTCCCCAGAGGGGCTGTGTTCAGTGAGCCTCGAAGCCTGAATTGCATGTCCCTGGTGCTGGCTGATCCCTCATGCCCTGAGACTGTCTGTCTGGAGCCTCTGTCCATCACTGAGAGGTCAGAGTGCAGCAGTCCTGGGTCTGCCTCTGACCGAGAAGGCCTTAAATCCATTCCCAGCCCTTGCTCCTGAATTGCTTGTGTGGTTTTTACAGTTGCTTGGGGAACTGTAAGTCTGCGTTGCCTGACTCCTGTGTATTTAAATTCTCAGCCATAATGTTATATTAACTCATTTTTTGCAGTTTCCTGGGAGCCTGTGTGTACATTACTGGGGCGATGGGGGAGTGGGAATGGCCATGCCTGTGGACAAACACAGCTGTGAGTGTGCCTGGCCCTGGGGGCTCATCCAGGAGCCCCCACCTCTACTGGGTCTCCCATGAGAGGCATTTCCTGCCAGCCAGGTGTTCACAGTACTGGAGTCCCCCCCCATGGCCTCCAGCAAAGTTGTGGATGCTGCCATGTGGCTGATGAACTGGGGGGCCCAGCTTGAGATGGCTCCAGAGCTCCAGGGAGGCCTGTGGGCCACATGTCTGTCGTTCATTTGTGTCCTGACAAACGTATCCGTGCCTTCGTCAGTACCCACACATGTACTGAGCACCTACTGTGTTCACAGCCTGGAGACATAGCAGGAAAGCAGCTGTCCGCACTCTGTCCTCCTGGAGCTGATATGCTGGGGGAGAGGGATGTTAACTTGACAGGAATAAGTACCTAGTGCCAGCTGGGGACTGGGATGGCCTTGAGAGGTGGGTGAACCCAGTGTGGGGTTGGCAGTGGGGGTTGGATGGAGGGGGCACGTTGGGTCAGAGACCTGAGGGAGGGAAGGGCTGGCTCTGAGGCGGGCATGTAACAATAGCCAGCCATGACTGGCCGTGCACCAGCCCTGCTCTGCATGTGTTAACTCAGTGGACTCCCACAGCGAGGCCCTGAGGTCATCGTGCCCATTTCACAGATGGTACCCAAGGTTCATAGCTGCCAAGTGAGGCCTTGCGGCTCCATCATCCATACTCTCACTGCTTTATTCTGTGGTTCTCTGGGGAAAGACATTTTCAGTGGGTGGAACAGAACATGCAAAAGCTCAGAGGCCAGAATGAGGCTGGTGAGTTTGAGGACCAGCTGGAAGGTCTGTGTGGTGGGAGCAGAGTGAGCAGGGGTGAGAATGGTTGGGCGTCCAACCTTGAGAGCTGTGATGAGGAATTGGGGGCTCACTGTACTCCCTTGTCCTATTTCTGAACCAAGGCGGCAGTGGTGGGGATGGAGGGAGGATGGGAAAGAGGGGAGGGTAGAACCTTGGGATAGGAGCAATAGAGAAGGATCTGGGGCTGTTGTGGAGTAGGATGGCTGGGGGAGGAACTCCTGGGGAGGTCAGGGCTGGGAGAGCCCGGGGGCCAGGGTGGGAGGGAGAATGAGACTTCTCAGGAGAGGGCCTGCCAGGGGATCCTGCAACTCAGAACAGTCCTGCCTGAGGATCAGAAGACCAGGATGTCTCAACTGGGTTCCCTGCCTGCCCACCCTGGAGTTCTTCCAGGCCTCTGCAGGGTGTGAAGAAGGAGCTCAGAATCAGCCCTGATACTTTGCTTAGTTGTCCACTTACTGCCTCAGTTTCTTCACCCAGAAAATGGGCATCCTGGTACTCGTGAAGGTTAGGGATGATGATTATAAAGTTCTGGCGCCGGCACCGGGTTAAATTCCTGTTTGTTGACCCACTTGCTCTATCATTGGTTTGTCTGGGCTTAAATACTGCCCCCATTTTGCGGGATGGGAACTGAAGGTCAGGAAGGGAACACCAGCCAGGTGTTCACAGTACCGGAGTCCCCCCCATGGCCTCCAGCAAAGTTGTGGATGCCCCAGTTCATGGATGTCCCCAGTTCATCAGCCTTGCCTGGAGCCCCTGGGTCCTGATGTGGTCAGGTCAGGTCTGGGAGTTTGGGGGAGTAATCATGTTCCCTGCTTCCCACGTGTACACAGTGAGGGCCCTCACGGCCTTCCGTGGCTGCCCAGGTAGGAGCAAAGCACTTGGAGAGTTCAGAGCAAGCACTGGCAAGTCACCTGGCCCCTAGGTGCCTCTGCCTGTGGGGCCTAGGGTCAGGTCAGAGGAGCACCCCTCCAGGCCTTTTCTCATGCTGTGCTTGCTGTCTGGAATATTTTCCTCCATCCCCCAGCCAAATTTTCACCCTTTAAGCCTTAACTCTGGCCAGCACCTCCTCCAGGAAGCTTTCCTTGACCTTGCCTCTGAGGATCACATGCTTTCTTAGTGTCTGCATAGACCTATGTTCATGTCACTCTGAGTAGGACTTACTGGATACCATGCTCTACCTTCCCACAGCCAGCCTGGGGGTTCTCTGCAGGTGGGGCTGTGTCTGAGGCCTCCTATGCCCCCAGCATCCTTCACAGTGTGGCACAGAGCAGGGTGTCAGTGAATGCCCATAGAACAGAGCTGGACAGAACTCAAGTCAGGAGAGTGCCATGGCCCTGAGCCTCATGGGGCAAGTGCCATTGCTGGCTGGTTTCTTGATCTCAGGACTCAGTGGCACCCTGCTTACTCAGGGCCTCTGGGAATGTGGCCAGCAGGGCTGCCAGGGAATGGATGGGTGGCCAGTGCCCCTGTACTGGGATGGCTTGTGGATAGCAGGCCCTGTTGGCTTCCCTGTGCCTGGAGGTACTGGGAGTGGTGCCAGCTGAGATAGCAGCGCCTTCACAAGCCCTGAGGTTTCCTAGAGCTAGGCTGGTCACCTGTGGGCTGCCGGCTTGGCCTGGAGTCATCCCTCACTTGTGGTCCCTGATAAAGGCTTGGCCAGGTGGTACTGGGGGTCATTGGGCACAGGGGCCCATCCTGACCCCTGCCAGGCCTGAACCTGCTCCCTGAAATCATCCTCAAGTGCCAGCCTCTGTTCTTCCTCTTAATGAGGAAAGCTCTCCTCTCTGCTGTTCCCCCTTCTTCCAAAATGGATTTACCGTTCTGCTGCGCTGCACTCCTCCCTCCTCCTCCTCCCCTCTCCTCTCACAGGCCGCGGAGGGAAGTGGAGGGTGTTATTGTATGTTTTAGCCGATTGTTCCCCGTACGCCCCAGTCTCTTTGGGGTGGGGCTGGGGGGATGGAGGAGTAAGTAAATTATATATTGAACTCCTAACTGGAGCTGAGGCCTTGTGGTTTCCATGGCAACTGGGCTGGAAATAGCTCGGCGTGACATCAGCACGGTACAGGTATAGCCAGATCCAGCCGTTCCCCAAACAAGCTGGCTCCAAGGGGAGCAAGGGATGTGCGGCTAATTAGCATATGCAAATGAGACCGGGCGAGCAGGGTGGGGCCTGGAATGCCCTGGTGCGGCCTGTGGCCATGGCCAGGGCCTCCGGCAGGTAAGCGGGCTAGGGTTGTTGGTGGGGTCATGGCCCAGGCCATCCCTGGCACGTACCCCTGTACTGGGGCTTGTCGGGACCTCCAGTGAGGGGCCTGGGCCTGTCTGCCCCATGGGGTTCTGGGAGTGTGGCCAACAGGGCTGCCAGAGGGTGGATGGGCATGCATGGTGAGCAGCCAGGATGGGTCCCTGCCCGGACTCGAGTGGGATCTGGCTCTCCTTGGCTCACGGGTGCCTTTGAAGCCAGCCACCTAATTGGGCCCTGCTGGCTGGCTGCCATTTTTTCCTCCAGCGCTGTGAGACGTGATCACCCTGTACCTACCTCGCCTCCCTTTCTCCACCCTCCTCGCCCCTGGGTCATGAGAAGGGTCCATGGACCGCCCCCTGCCGCCCTCCACCTGGTCTGCTGCTAAGTCTGCATCCCCTTCCCACCCAGCCCCCAATGGGACGTCCGAGCAGAACCTTCATCTGGGGGTTGATGCCACCCTTTGCCTTTGGTCCTGCCTTGGAGCAGTCACTTGGCCTCTCTGAGCCTCAGTTTTCACCTCAGTAAAAGGGGTGTATTCTTCTCTGTCCATTCTTACCGGGTGGTGAGAAGCTAATGAAGTGACACTGGGGAAGGGCCTGGGTGGGCTTGGTGGGCCAAGCACATTGGGAGGAGGAGGAGGAGGTTTCCTGTCATCTGTGTTTAGTTGGAAGTTCCAGCCCCCGGTGCCTCCTGCCCTCCCTGTCTCTCTCTCTCTCTCTCTCTCTCTCTCTCTCTCTCTCTCTCTCTCTCTCCCTCTCTCCCTCACTCTCTTTCTCTCTCTCTCTGCCTCT
>NW_007249744.1:119103-131046 GCF_000164805.1 Carlito syrichta
ACACACACACACACACACACACACACACACACACACACACACACACACACACACGAGCTTGAGAACTTGCAGTAAATTTCTGAGTGAGGTGAAATATTGCCACCTTCAGTGTGGTGATTTCCACGCAAGGGCTCTTGGCTGAACCACCGACATTCAAGCTGGGCGTGCTCTGTGGCTGAATGAGATAATTTATTCATTTCAGCAAATGTTGGGGGTGTGCCGAGTGAGGGAGGGCGGGGAGGTGGGGTGAGTCAGACACGGCCAAGCACACGGAACGCTCAGTCTGCAGGGAGAAGTAGACAGCATCACCCGTGCTCTCTTGGGGGACTTGGGGTGTCTGGGAAGACTGTCAGGGACATGGGATCTTTGGGCAGTGCTTTAAGGGCATGCCACAGTCCACTTGGCAGCGAAAGGGGCAAAGAAGGGCAGTCCAGGGAGGGAGAAGCAGGTGGACGCGGGGGCTTAGAAGTGGGAAAGGACACCTGGCACTTGGGGGAGGGGCAACATTTGGCTAGAGTAAGGTGATAGAACTGAGACTAGAAAGTTCTGCCAGTGCTAGCTTCAGAGCCAAGGAGTTTGGATATGATCCAGAGGGGCAGTGGGAGCCACTAGTGGAACTTGAGTAGCGAAGGGATGTGATCAGATCCTGACTTCAGAAAGAAAAGGTGGCTGGAGATGGCCAGGCACGAGGCAGCTCTGATGAAGGTGAAATCCAGTTCTAGTCCCTCTGGGGAGCCCCAGTCGGGGGCAGAGGCCCCACCCAGCCCTGGGGTCAGAGGAGGCTTCCTAGCAGACATTTGGCTTGAGTCTTGAGGGCAGAGCTGACCAGACGGAGCACAGCCGTCACAAAGGCATCAGGGAGTGCATTCGAAGTTTGCCCTGGCCAGGGCAGGCTGGGGAACCTCTGCCCCTTCACCTTCCTCGGCTTCTCTGGCCCTCCTGGTTTTAACAGGTTAACCCATGGGTTGGTCAGTCCATCTTCAGAGTATGCACATTGTGCCCCTGCTGGATGTGTGGGGTGGAGGCCCCTGGGAGCCCAGGGGACTGAGCTGAGCAGAGACCTCCACACCCATGTGTACCTCTGGTTGACATATTTTCACAGGGCTGGCATCTGGGGTCATCTCCTTATCACCACTCTTACTCCAGAAGCCTGCCTCTATCTCATTTGTTCTTGGGGACCTTCTTGGCCTGCAGATGTGGCTGGGTTGGTCCCCTCTCAGAACCTGCCCAGGGCTCCCTGGTAATCAGAAAAAGTCCAAGCCCCTTGAAGCAGCCTCTTGTCTTCACATCTTTGTTCGTGCTGTTCCCCTCTGCCTGGATGCCTTTCCTCTCTCCTCCACCCAGCTTCCTTGGGCTCATCTACCACTCTGATGCCACCTTACTAGCTCTGTCCCAGGCTGGTTGGTGTCTCTTATGTGCCTCACCCAGTTCCTAGGCTCTTCTTGTTTATGGTACTGCCCACACCTTTCTGTAGCCACCAGCCTGTGGGACAATTCTTGAAGATAGGGGAGCCTCACTCAGTTTTGGCCCCATGGCCAGTTCAGGACCTTGCCCAAAGGTAGGTTAAGTGAATGTTTGTTGAGTAAATAAGTGAGCGAGCGGATGTTAGTCTTTCTGCTTCTGTCCAACAATTCCACCTGCCTAGGCTGCCTTCCCCTTTCTCCCTCATTCTTTGCGCCTGGCCTGGATACCCCGGCTTCAGGACGTCTGCCTCCAGAGAGTCTTTCCTCTTGAGTCTGTCCTCCCCTTCAGCCCATCTTTCTCCAGGACCCTGGGTGCAGTCCACTGGGGCTCCTCTTCTGAACCCCTAGCTGACTTCTCCGTTCTAATGCCTCAGGACGCTGTTAGTTGGTTGGTGATCACTGATGGACTGAACTGTTCGGAATCTTTCTTCTCAGGCAGGACTGTGTCCTGTGGGACTCTCCTCAGGCCACTCCTCAGTTTTAGGTGTTTCTGAGAAATTAAGTGGAAACTGGCTTGTGTCATCAGACCCAATTTCTGGCCACCTTTTACTCTTAAAAGGAGGCACAGCTGCCGGGCTCGGTGGCTCAGCCTGTAATCCTGCGCCTTTGGGAGGCTGGGTGAGTGGATTGCCTGAGCCCGTGGGTTCGAGACCCACCTGGGTAGCGAGACCTCATCTCTACAATAAAACAAAAAATCAGCCGGGCGTGGTAGCGCACGCCTGTAATTCCGGCTACTCGGAAGGCTGAGGTGGAAGGATCACTGGAGCTCAGCAGGCGAGGCTGCGGTGGCCGGGAGCGGCCACTGCACTCCAGTCTGGGTGACAGAGTGAGACTCCAACTCAAAAAAAACCACAACAAAACCCTTCTGTGGTGTGGGCTGAAGACTTTGAACCAGGAGGGTGGGAGTTGGGCTCTGGCCCAGGCTGGCTGTGAGGGGGTCCCATTCTGCCGGTCCCGGATGCAGCCGCTCCCTCCCCGAGCAGGGGCTGGATGGACAGGCCCTGGCACCTGGGTTCTTGTGCCCGCCCTTCTGTGCACTTGGTGGATCCCTTCTCCAGATGCTGCTCTGGGGATCCCCCAGAGTTTTCTAGAGTTATTTATTCACTTGTTCATTTCAGCAGACGTTCACTGGGTGCTGCACTGTGCCAGCTCTGCACTGGGCCTGTGGGCACAGAGTGGAGAGAAGGGGCCCAGGACAGGAGACCCCATTCTCGCCTGGAGGAGGCAGGGCTTCCTGCTGCCTGTCCTACTGTCCAGGACTCAGGCCTCCTGGGTGCCGGCCCTGGGGCTCCTCTTCCCGCCTGGTAATTGCCAGCTCCTTGGTCCTGAGAAGCAGCTGGGCCAGGTGTGGGCCGCCTGCCCGCCCGCATGGCTGCCTGCCTGGCCGCCCGCCCGCCCGCCACAGGAGGCTTCGCTGCCTGGGATTTGCGCTCCTCGGAGGGCCTGCGACGTGGCCATGGGGAAATCATTTTCTGACAACGGCCATCAATTTTGCCGAGAGCTCATCGGTGCTCTGGCAGCCTGTCCCTCGGCAGCGGCAGCTGGTCCGTGTCAAGCCCCTGGGTGTCCTGATGACAGAAGTGATTCGCATTAGGCATCTGCCCCAGAACACACGTCCGGAAGAGACGGATTCCGGCCAGTTCCAGACACACGCTGTACCACCTCCAAGTTTACTTCAGGTCTTTGGATTAGTGGAGATGTCTTCTCCCCGGTCTGGGGTGGCCATGTGGGGCCCCTGTTGGGCAGCCCCGGCAGGAGCCTGGGGCCCCTCAGGAATGGGGCTTCCTGCTGTCCACATATCTGACTTGTTGCAGGCACTGTCTCGGCACAAAAGACGAGCACTGAACACAGCAGACAGAGCCCCTGCTGTTGCCCTGAGAGGTGGAGGACAGGAAGGAGCCAGCCATGCATAGTCCTTGGGAAAGCACATTCCAGGCAGAGGGAACAGCCTGCACAGAGATCCTCACGCGAAACTGAGCCTGCTGTGTTGATGGAGCAGAAAGAATTCTGTCGAGGCTGCAGGAAGCCTCAGGTGTCTGGGAGTCCTCCAGGGTTAGAGCTGGGGTCCTGATAGACCCCCCTGGAGGCATCCACAGAAAGGTGAGATGAGTTATGGCAACTGATCAAGGAAACCCCTGGAGGAGGACATGCTGAGTGTGAATCCCCAAAGGGAATAGGGTTTTGTGGTGGAGTTGGTTGTGGGGGAGGGGACCTCCTATAGGCAGGCAAGCTTAGGCCACCTCAGGCTCTTAGAGACCTTGGGGAACCTAACCTCACGTTGTGCTGTGAGGTCGGCAGGGTTCTGTTGAAGTCCCACTATACACTGGGGGTTCACCGCCATCTGGCAGCCATCTCCATTCACCGCAGGCCTACTAAGTGCCAGGCACTGAAGCAGCTTTTGGCATGTTATGCAACACGGCCCACAGATGGGCATTAGCACCTGTACTCCCAGGTGGGGAAACTGAGCTCCAGAGAAGCTGGGAGGCTTGTCCAAGGGCCACAGCATGGGGACGGTGTGAGCCAGGCAGTGGAGCCTGAGCCAGGAAGGTTGCACGAAACTGGCCGAGGGAATGGTGAGCCACCCCAGTACCTGAGCCAGTGCCCCAGGACCCAGCTGTCCTCCTCTGGGCACCTCCTGCCTGAGCTGTGCTGATGTGGTCCCTAAGGCCTGGGTATTGGGCATTCAAGCCATGGGCTTGGGTAGAGACCAGAGCCCGGGTGCCCCACAGTTTCCCCTGATGCTGAGAGAATGGGGAGAGGAAGGAGAGCTCTGTGAGCTTCCAAGGACTTACAGCTCTGGCTCTTCATGAAGGGGTAACCACTCATGTCTCAGACAAGGAGTTGAGGGTCTTGGAGGGTGGGGTGTGACAGGGACCTGTGGTTCCGGGCTCTTAATGGACGGTGACCACTCACACCTCAGATGAGGAGCCTGAGGGTCTTACAGGGCTTGGAAGTGACAGGGACCTGCGGCTCCAGGCTCTTTATGGAAGGGTGACCACTCATATCCGAAGAGGAGCCTGAGGTTCTCACAGGGCCTGGAGGTGACAGGGACCTTTGGCTCTGGGCTCTTTATGGAAGGGTGACCACTCACATCTCTCAGATGAGGAGCCTGAGGATTTGTACAGGGACGGGAGGTGACCGGAGCCTCACAGTGATGGGATTATCAGGCCAGGGCAGCCATAGTCAGTCTATCCCCACCCACTCCATATACTGGGGCATGGCTGATAATGGAGGCAGCTGTGAGCGTGGGCCATCGTCTTGGCTTTGGTCCTGTTGTCTTGTGGGGAGTATGGAGTCCAGAATCCAAGCCCTCTATCTCCCATTCCCCATGCCCACCTTCACAGCTCCTTTCATGGATATTCCTGCGGCTGGGGCCGGGCTTCATCAGTCCCCCTCAACAAGACCAAGCCAGCCAGGGAACTTGTCTCTTTTACCTATCATGCCCATGGGGGTCACATTCCCAGCTGGGTTAGACTAGGCAGGGCCATGACTGAGTGGGCTGTCCTGGTGCCATTGGGCTGTCCTGGCCTCCTGACCAGTGGGAGACCAACCAGGAGGGGCCAGTGGTAGAGTCCTTGAGTCTCTCACCCCCCCCCAGTTGCCCATTCATTCATTCATTCATGATGCACCTTCTAGGCACCATCTAGGTATTTATCCTTTAAATACTGCCCATCTCTATGGGATGATTTGAACCCTCTCCCCACCCTCATTGTCTTCCTCCTTTTGCCTATTGCCTTTTGGCAGAAATTTTACATTTGTGATTCATTCCTTTGGCATAATTATTGCCCTGTCTAGGTTCTTCTAAAATGCAGACCTCTAGAGTCTCAGTACCTCTTCCAGGAAGGCGACCCTTTTGAGTCCCAGTCCCTTCAGAGGCCAAGGCTGTCTTGAATATATAGGGCTCTGGTGCAGGGGTTTGTGGAAGACACAGGGAGAACAGGCAGAGTCTGAAAGACAAGTGGCAGGTTTACACTATTAGTGTGCTTACTGTCACCACAGCCCTTGGCCAAGGGTGTTTTAACCTCATTTTTCCAGGGGAGAGACTGAGGCCCAAGCAAGTTTCCTAGCTGGGAGGGGACAGGACTAGTGTGCCTCTCATCCCAACCCTTCAGCTGCATCTTGCTCCTGCCTACCACGTGGGTGTGTGACACAGGTGTGACCCCTGCGGAGCACCAAGGGCAGCACCCTGGTTGACAGCTGCTGAGTGAGGACCCACTTCTCACAGCCTTTTGTGCATTATGAAGAGTGATCATGTGCAGAGTCTAGTTTGAGCCTTATACCATGCAGAGGCAAAAATGTCCCCATTTCTCTGATGAGGAAACGGAGGCACAGAGAGCACCACTCTTCTGATATACCAACCAGTGCCCGCCCCCCAACAGACTGGGAAAGGTCATGGGCCTGGTCTTGGTGCCAGGAGGTGAAGCATTCAGGCAGCACTTTCTGCCTCCCTGACCGCGTGTCCCCGTCACCAGCTCTGCTGGGACCCCTCCCAGAGCCTGCTGCAGGTGGGAGGGCTGGTGTGTGTGTCTTGGAGGCGAGGCAGACTGTGTGCAGGACCACCAGCTGTCCCCACCTCCCATTCCTGCACTCCATCTTCCAGAGGGGAGCAAACCCTGGATGCCGTCCTGGCCAGCCGTGCAGTTCCTAATTGGTCCACCTTCCAGGTCGTATTTTCTCAGGTATTGATGAACCAGTGTCATCCAAGACACAGCCAGAAGCTGGCTAAACTCAAGACAGATCAGGCATCCGCCTCATCAATCTGCCTGCAGCGGCTCTGCTGGGGGGGGGAGAGAGGGCAAGTGTGTGGGCTGGGTATGTGGGATCCTCCTGGGTTCTCAGAGTGGTCTCTTAAACCGCACATCTACCTCTTGGGACTAGCTTGCTGCTCCCTGTCTAGGGATTTGCAGAGTGACCAGGCCTGGTGGAAACATCATGTCCTCTGCACTCACACACTCACCAGGTCGACCCACTGGGCTCCAGCGATCCTTCTGCCTCAGCCTTCCAAGTAGGACACCACCTTTTCTATGAAGCCTCCCTGGCTGCTTCAGGTGGAGCTGGTTGTTCTGCCTTCTGATTCAGCAGCTGCTAGGCACCAGACCCTGTGCAGGGTGCTGGGGAGATGGGGCTGGGAAGGGAGGAGATTAGGGCCAGTGTGGAGTTAGCCCTGTGGTTAGCAACTTCGAGCATCCTCGAGGATGGTGGTGAAGGTGATAGCAATTCCCCAAGCAATTTTTGTAGGTGTTTCTCATTTCATTCTCACTGCAACAGTGGGTGCTGGCATTACCTCCATTTTCAGATAAGAACAGCAAGGCTCGGAGAAGTGGCATAACTTGCAGCTAGTTCAAAAAAGGCTGGACTTGCATCATCACTTGCTGCTCTGCCCTCTCTTGGGGCACGTATGAAGGGCTGTGAAATCATGGAGCCACAGAGAAGGTTTCAGGGGGAAAAAAATGTCCGAGCCAAATCTGGAAGGAGGAATATATGTCTTCTAGGCAAGGGAGGAGCCAGAAAGGTGCCCATGGCTTTGGGGACTGTGAAGGCAAAGAGGGGAGGGGCAGAAGGTGTGAGCAGGTGGGGAACTCCCGAATGTGGGGGGGGGGCAGGATAGGGGCTCAGGAGCCTGGGGCAGTGAGGGAGGAGACTGTGGAGGTGGGCCAGGCCAGTGTGGGGAGGCCTGAGCTGGGGCAGGAGGCCCAGGGCGTGAGGGTCCTGGCATGTGGCAGCTTCCAGGCTCTGTCATCCCTCTCTTCTGCTGGCCCAATCTCTACCCATTCCCTCAGCATTGTCCCCTCCAGATTGGCAGGGTGGGTGGGGCTGCTGGCATTTGTCCCTGGGTGGAGGTCCTGGGGGCATTTGCTGTCTCTCAGTTCTTGGGAAGAACATGAGAACAAGCCCAGTGACCGTCCCACAGGGACTGCCAGGCCCCCTCTTATTCATGTGCTGAACGGGCCTGGTCTGCCACTTCCCCCCCCCGCCCCCACCAGCCTCTCTGTCCATGCTCCACAAGCGACCTCCCTGCCAGTGTGTCCGGTCAGGTCTCCAGAGCCGGCTGCAGGCACCGGCGTCCCCCTCTGGGTGCTTCGTGCCTCTCTGCCCTCGGGAAGCACTGCTCGGGGAGCACTGCCCTTGGACACAGTGGCAGTCCCAGCCCATTTCACCCTCACCTCTGCCCAGCATGGCAGATGTTACCTCCTCGTTTTTGCAGGGCTGGAAACTGAGACTCAGGTTAAGTGACAGCCAGGATTGGGATCCAGGGCCATTCTCTGCCATTCTGTTCCTGCCCCCGGATCCCTGGCCTACCCAAGGGGATTGCCTTTTCCCTCTCTTTGTCTCATCTCTGCTCACCAAAATCCAGCCATCCTTCAGGGCCCTATTTCGATGGACTAACTCAGTTCTGACATGTGGGAGAGGCTCTGTTCATTCATTCATCTTGTGCCCCCAGCCCTGGCACCCTTCTAAGCAATGGTGATACCATTTGGAGGTAAAGCCCAGGCTCTGGTATTGGATTTCATGGCTCCACCCAGGGTGCTTTGGGCTATTCAGCAAACTACCTCCCTGAGCCTCAGTTTCTTCATTTGTAAAACGGGAGTGACATGAGTGCCTGCCCTCAGGTGCTAGGGAGGATTAGGCGAGTCTGTGTAAAGTGCTGAGATGACCAACTGGCACCTAGGAGGCCCTCTGTCTGTGCCACATGTTGCTGCCTCAGTCATCCCCAGTGTTCATGGCCCCTTCCTCCAGGAAGCAGCCCAGACCCTCTAGGCTGGTGAATGTCTTCCTCCTCTGAGCTCTGTGTCACTGGCCTCATGTCCCAGTGGTAGGTTTCAGGGCCAGGTGGGTCCCCTGGCTGACTATAGGCACCTTGGGGGTGAGGGCTGACCCCCCCATACCTCCGTCTCCCCACCCCAGCTACCAGACCAGGGCTCTGCACATAATAGACACTTAATACATGTTTATGGAATTGAATTAACGATAAAACGAGATAATGGCCTGGAAGGAGCCTGAGTTGTTAGGAGGGAATACACAGCGTAAAAACCAGGCATATTTTTTTAAGCAGATTAATCTGGTCTTAACTCATTCTAATAGCCTGCGCCCCTATTGGCCAAGGCCATTATAATAATATACGGCCAGGGCCGCAGAGCTGGGAGATAGCGGTGCCTCAAAGTTCGCTTTCTGTAGGATTCCCCAGCAGGCTGCCTTCCAGCTGTACAAGCCGAAGTCCAGAGAGCCTGAGGGACCTGCCTGGGGTCACACAGCTGGATAGGGGTGAGTATGAGGGGACCGAGCCTCAGAGAGGTCATTGAGTTTACCTGAAGACATGCAGCCAAAGAGGTGAACCACCTCTGCATGCAGCTGTAGCCTGCATGCAGCCACGGTTGCATTCTTTTGCATTTGAAGCCTGATTCTGGCTGGCACCTCCAGGTTTTCATTGGCTCTTTGCTCAGCACACCCCTGTGAATCACCATCATTGCAGTTGGGAAGTCAGGTTTAGTGCTTCAGAACATATACACCCTTGAGGAGGAGGGAGGAAGCTGGTATCAGTCCTTCACACTGTAGTCTGAATTCATACCCTGGTGAGGGCTGAGGTCTGAGGGAGCTGATCAGTAGGCTATTGGAAGGAAGGAATCAGCTAGCCCCAATCAGAGTAGGTGGGGCAGTGGGTCCATAGTCACCCTTCCCAGCTGTCCGCTGACCTGGGCCTAGGTGTAGATGGAAGGCTGGGAACCAGGAAACATGACTTGATTGGGGAGGAGAAGCTTGGGGTGGTGACCAGACAAGGTTCCACCTTCACAGGTGGGAGGAAGATGGCCATGACCTGACTACTGTGTGCAGCTGGTCAGATGCTCGTCATGCCTACTGCAGTGGGCATCCTGTGCGATTCTCCTCCCTCAGCGCATCTCAGGGGCAACCCTGTGCTGTCACCAGAGTGCCACTGTTGCCACCACATGGCTGGGGGTGGTGCCTGGTCCTGGCTGTCCCTCATCTCAGTCTTGAACAAGTGTTGTCCTCCTGGACCTCCATCCCTGGTCAGTACAGTGGCTATGATGGTGCCATCCCAGTGGCATTGAGAACTCCCCAGGTGAAGGCACCCGGGCATGGTGAAGCCCCATCAGTACCATTTTCCTAATCTTCCCATCGACTTGTGAAAGTGGGCATGTGGGTGCATCTCACGCTCTGTCAACCCTGGGGTTCCATGGGCCACGGCAGAGGCCTGCTAACTGCCAGTTGATTAAAGGCAATGGAGGGCGAAGGAAATTTCTCTGCACTGGAGGCTTCCCCATTTTAGAGGTGCCTGGGTGAGGTTGCCTGAGCTTGGGGGTCCCCCAGCTGTCCCCCCATCACTGCTTTCCACCTGCTTCCTGGCAGGTGGGTGAGGTCCTCAGCTGCTGGCCCAGCCTGGCAGGGCGGCTGCTGCCTTCACCAGCCATCGTGCCTCTTTCCCTGGAAGGAGAAATTGCAGGTGGCAACTCATAATTTCCCAGGCTTCTCCCTTTCATTAATTTCTCCCTGCAAAATGGAGGCTTTCTGCTGAGGCTGGGAGTTGGCAGCCGTGCGCTGCATCTCCAGCTCAGCCGTGCGCTCAGCTTGAGGCGGGATGGGGGGGCAGCGGCTGTGCCCACACTGTTTGCCATGCCCCCTTGCAGAGGCCAGAGGTTTATACTGTGTTTAAATTGGCTCGCTGAGCCCCACTAGGTCTGGAAAATTGCTTAGTTCACCCTGAGCTTACTGCTCCATCCCCAGTAGGGAGAGGAAGCAGAGGGGGGATCTGCTGGTGGACTGTGGAGGGGGCAGAGGGTCCTTCCTGCCCTCCGGGGCCACCAATACATCCTCCCAAGGGGGCTTTTCCTGCCCTCCGGCCCTAAGTTCCTCTGTGATCCAGGCCTGCATGCGGATGGAGATGGCATGGGTGAGGGGCTGGTCCATGGGGTCTCAGATGGGCACATGGATGATGAAACCCAGCTAAGGGTCACTGTCAGGCCAAAGGGTGTGGGGACCAGAGGAGGTGCCACAGTCTGGAAGGACGGGTAAAAGGTGAGTGGGAAAGAGGTCCCTGATCCTGAATGCCACATTTTAAGGAAGAGAAACTTCATCCATCCATATGTTCCATAGATGTCAGTTAAGCAGCTACTCGGGAGATAACGACCTGGACTGATGGGGTGAGCCAGATGTCCAGGCTGAGGACCCTGGGAACTGGGAAAGACTTGGTCAGATGTGCAGTTTAGAGAGTTCCATGGAGTGACTGGTGTGGAGAGTGTTTGGTGGAGGGACACAGGAGGACCAGGAAGGATTCCAGGGGTTGAAGGGTGGGGTAGCCCCAAGTTTCTGGCTCCAAGTAGATGACAGTGCTATTCCCTGAGGAGCAGCAGGAAGACTAGGAAGGGAAGGAGATGGTCCTCATTAAGAGGAAGTAGTTAGTCACCACCTAGTATAAATTAGGGAATTGGGCCAGCTCATTAATTTTTGCCAGCAGCCTTAGGGACCAGGACACAGGGCAGGAGGGGTGGGTGTGACGTTTGCTTGGGTTGTGTTTGTAGTGCTGTGGCACTTCAGGGAAGGATCCCAGGGGGTACTTGGTTCAGGTCCTGCTTATTCTCCCCCATGGGCGATCAGGGCAAGGGTCTGCTGTGTGCCCAAGTGCCCCAAGTTCATCACGCTGGGCAAGACACTCAACTCCGCTGTGCCTCCGTTCCCCCAGTTACAAAATGTGCTTTTGCCCACTTCACAGGGTTGCTGTGAGACTTAAATGTTCGCCAGCGTGCCTGCCCGGCACCGTGGGTACAGACTGAGCCCTGGCTGACACGTGCCTCCCAGGGCCAGGCAGGGACGATCTCTGAGCTGCAGTGGATGGATACCAAGGGCAACAGGCTTGGTGAGCCTTGGGGTGCTGCCTAACCTTGGTGCATTGAGGGGGCCCATGCTGAGATGTTGATGATCTCCCCAGCTCTCTCCCATCCCGTGGGCTCCTGAGCCAGCCTCCCAGCATCCATGCGGAAGCCTGGTCCCTCATGCACCCAGCCCATTCTGCCACCTCCCATGGTCATCTCCTTGTGGAGCTCTACCTGCCTCTCCCCGTCTGTGTTCTATTTATGGGATTTCTAGGCGGGAATCTAGCACAGCTTTGATCTTTTCCGTGGAATGGGCAGCTAAGGGGGGGAGCTGGCAGTATATTTTCTCCCTTAATGGGGTATTAAGTAGACAGCCCAGATGGGGATCTCCCAGTGGGAGGGGGTGGGGCACAGCCTGCTTCATATCAGCCTGAAATATGGCCCCATCACCGCCAACCTCAAAGGACGCTACCTCGGGGCTGGCTGGGAACCAGCTTTGATGTTCTTACAGCAGGGGGCGGGGCACATCTCCCCTGGCACAGACGGGCTGCAGCCTTGGCCTTAGCTGGACTGGAATGTGGTCTGCCAGGCACCTGGGAGAGGGTGCCCCCTCCTCACTTTCTTCTTCCTCCCTCTCCCTGCCTCTCCTCTTTCCC
>NW_007249744.1:131640-135636 GCF_000164805.1 Carlito syrichta
TCCTCCCCACAGTCCCTTCTTCCTCCTCCTCACCTTCCTTCTCTCCCCTTTTCTTCCTCTTCTCCGCCTCTTCTTTTTCCTCCTCCTCCCCCTGGGCAGGAACCACATCCAGCTGTGCCCACCTCTGCCCTCTGCAGACCCATCTCCTCCCATCTACTAGTGTCCCCTCAGTGGACATGCAGAAAGGGCACAGACCCTGGGCACAGACCCCAGTCACCAGCTGAGGGTGCAGGCATGGCTCGCTTTCTCACCTGTGGGCCGTCATGTTGAGAAGGTGGCTAAAGGCAGAGCAGGACAGCCTGGCGGCGATTCCCAGTTCTTGTGCTTATTAAGCAAGTGACTTAAATTCTCTGTGCATTCATGCCCACGTCTGGAAAATGAGGACATGTTAATAGCTGCCCCCAGCGTGCTGCACTGTGCAGGTTAAATGAGCACATGCTGCAAAGTACAGGGATCCCTGTCCTGCACCCAGCAGGCGCCCTGAGCGGTGGTTGGGATTAGCTATTTCTGTCTGATTTAGGCAAGAACCTGAGCTGGACTTCCCTGAGCCTCAGTTTCCTCCTCTGCACAGTAGCGTGAATAGCTGCCAGCTTGGAGGATAGGTGGCGAGGCTTTGGCAAGATCATGCATTGCAGACACTGGCACAAGGGGCACCCGATGATGGCTATAGTGGTCATTTCCATGAACAACTTACCCCAGTGTCTGTTCACTCTACTATGTGCCAGGGCTGGAGGCTCTGGTTGAGTTTGATGGGGTCCCGGCCTGAAGCTGTACCTGGGTAAGTGGGGCGCACATTCAGGAGAAGAACAGCAGGGTAGGAGGAAACTGTGGACTCTGTCACCCAGGCTGGAGTGCAGTGGCCGCTTCTGGTCACAGCAGCCTCGACCTGCTGGGCGATCCTTCCACCTCAGCTTTCCGAGTAGCTGGAACTACAGGCGCGCGCTACCATGCCCGGCTAATTTTTGACTTATTATAGAGATTAGGTTTCGCCAAGTTGCAAGGGTCTCGAACCCGCGGGCTCAGGCAATCCACTCACCTCAGCCTCCCAAAGGGACGGAACTACAGGCTGAGCCACTGAGCCCGGCTGACACTGTGGTTTGTGATGCGGGTCCTGTGGGTGGACATTCTGAATGAGCCCTGCCATGCGGGGCCACGACCAATGCCAGTTTCCTTCCTTTTCTCCTTCCTTTTTCTTGCTGCGTCACCTTCCCGTGTGTGACATCCAGGAATCCTACCAGTCAAGAACTTGGAAGCAGAGGGCTAGCCCCTGTCTCTGTGTCTCTCTGACTGTTGACTTTGCCCAAGCCTCCGATCCTAGCCTTGGTTTCTTCATTTGTGAAAGGGACATGGGCTTGGTTAGTGGCCCCCTCGCTTGGCTCAGAGGTTGGTGGGTGCAGTGGGAGCTCTTTGAGGATGAATCTGTTTCATGAGCCTCTCACCTCCCCACCTGAGGCTGCCTGTGTTGTTCTTAACTCTCCACCCTACTGCCCTGATCTGTCTGAGGCTAGGACGGAAGAAGGCTGCCTACTCTCTGGGGCCCCTCCCATCGAAAACCCACTTTGTCCTAGAGACACTCCCAACAGCCGCCTCCACCAGCCTGAGTGCCATCTAGTGTCAGTCCTGACTGTGTCGTGGGAGCCCCGGCCTCAGTTTCCCCATCTGGAGAATAGGGCCTATAACACCTGATGGTGCCGTTACTAGTAGAATCAAGGCTTCTGCTCAGCTCAGCTCTCTCAAACTGGCTTTCCTCTTGTCCCCTTAGCTGTCCCTCCAGTGCTGGCTCCAGTTCCTGCTCCTGAATGATGGGTGTGTCAGTGCTGTGCAGACCCATCACAGGGTATTCTCCACCTCTCCCCCACAACAGCTCCTCCCTCCAAGGGCTCAGATTGACATGCCTGAGGTCGTTCAGTGACAGTTGGGGGCCCAGGGCCTGGAATTCAGACCTTGAGGGCAGTAGGGAGCCCTTGGAGGTATCTGAGCAGGAGAGAGCTTAGCTCAGATTCTCACTATAGGAGTGACAGGACATAGGGCTGGAGTAGGCAGCCTTCTCCTTCCACCCAGCCGAAGGGCTCTGTTCACTGGAATGTTCCTGCTTGAAGAACTGAAATCTGCCAGGGGAGTGGCTGCCCATCTGCTCAGGTTCTGCCCATTGGCAGGAAAAAGGGAGTCCCTCTGCCCCCCATGACAGCCTTCAAAGAACCAAGGGATGCTACCAGCTCTTTCCATTCCGCAAGCATCAGTCCCCATGTCCTCACTCCCTCCAGATCCCTCCCAAAGGTCTGCAGTGCTCTCGTGATTTACTCAAGAAGCGCTGTCACCCTTGGCATGGCTCTTGCCCACGCCTCAGCCTGTTGAATCACTTTGACTTAGAAAAACCCTGCTTTTTCTCACCTCTGGACAGTGCCCCCTCCTGTCCCCACCTGCAGGTGGATTCCTCTCTGACAGGATCAGGTTGCCTGCTTTGCCCAGTCTAGGTCCCCGTCACAGCCCTCTCACCCTGTGGTGGTATTTGTGGTTGGCCACATCTGCCTCCCCAGCCACATGAGGGTGGGTGCCTTGTCTGTCTGGCTCGTCTCTGTCTCCCTGGGGCCTGGCAGAATAAAGGCTCAGTAAATACTTGCAGAAGGAATGAATTATCTCCAGCCCTATGTCCTGTCACTCCTACAGTGAGAATCTGAGCTGAGCTCTCTCCTGCCCAGACACCTTCAAGGGCTCCTTACTGCCCTCAAGATAAACATCCCAAGCTTCCGAGGCTTGTTTTCAAGCCCCCCCCATGTCCACCCTCCACCCAGTCTTGCCTCCAGCTACCAGCAGCCATTTACACTCCTCTTGCCCTGGTGAGTGCAGGTGCTGTGCTTCTACCTAGAGTTCTCTCTGCCCTGCCCTGGGACGTTCCTTGAGGAGACCCCCACCATAAGCTGCTACCTCTTGGTCCCACTTCTCTATCCCAAGTATGGTGCAGTACCGTCCCCTGTCCTGGCCTTCTCTGTGGGTGGGGCCAAGGCTGATCCAAGGTCTTGGGGAGTGGGCAGAAGAAAGAATGCTTGAGTGAACAGCTGCAACAGTGCATGCTCCAGGCTGGGGTCTGGGGGAGGGGATGCTCCCCCAGTCCTGGCAGGATCGAGACTGAGCGGGGGAAGTGGGCAGAAGGCTGCTGAGCAGAGGGGAAGGTGGAGAGGCAGGCCCCCGAGAGGCAGGTGTGGGGTAGTTGTTCAGGTGCAATGAGCTGGTCCATGTGGTAGGAGCATAGGCCTTGGCCTGGATGGCGCACGGGGGGTGGGGTGTTTCTGAGACCCTCCCCTGCCACGAACCTCCCCACACTTCCCTTTCCCTGGCAGTCATGGTCCTGCTCCTTTGGCCACCTGGCCACAGGAGGCTCCAGGCCTGGGAGTCCCTCAGACCCCAAGTTCTAGCCCTTGAACAAGTCCCTTTCCCTCTGTGGCCTCAGGGCCACCACCCCCCCCATTATACAAGTAGGCTGGTGCCCCTCAGAGTGGCAGATGACAGAAGTCCTGGGCCAAATCAGGACATGCGCTATTTGGTCCATGTAGTGTGTTCTTTTTTGTTTTATTTGAGCCAATATTAAAATAGGGACACTTTCACATCAAATCCAGATTTCTGGCTTCTCTGGATATGTGGGCTGCCCAACCACAAGCTCTCACCAACTGGAGTAGCTGGGTGGTCCTTGCTCTTGGCCACCTGCCCAGCTCTGAGCAGAGGCCTCTTCTCCCCTGACACTGTCCTTGGGGGGACAGGTTTCAAAACCTGCCTCCCCATCCGTCCCCTGCCTTGAGATAAGACTGCATTTCCCCAACCCCCCAATATTCCAGACAATCTGCCTCATTTTAAAATTCCTTCAGCAGCCCCAGGCCCAGCGGCTTCTCCCAGCGAAGAAACGAAAGGAACCAGGCTGCACGTGACTGTGCTCTGCGGCTGGGGAAGGCTTTGATGTTGCGGGTGATTTCAGAGCGCCCCTCCCCCTCCCCCCCCACCCTT
>NW_007249744.1:135656-141542 GCF_000164805.1 Carlito syrichta
CTCCTTCCCCCTCCTCCCCCCTCCACTTTTTTCCCTCTTACCCCTCCTCCCTCCTCCTCTGTACTTCCTCCTCCCCCTTTCCTCTCCCCTTTCTCCTCCTCCTGCTATTCTCTCTTCCCCTACCTCCTGCTCCAGGTCCCTGCTAAACGCCCTTCCCTCCTGCCATTACTTACCCAGCTTGGTGAGCCCCTAGCCAGGCCATCCCCTAGGAGGTGAAGTGTTGGGGTGGGGGCAGGAGGCTGTCATGGAGGAGAGGTCCAGAGGTTGGAGTGTGGCTGGCTAGGAAAGGGAAGCGTGACTGGTGGTCCGAGGAGCATTGTGACCCCCTCTACCCCCTACTCTAGTCCCACATGGTTCCTGGGTGATGGCTGCTGTGCCTAGGTTCCAGGCCGAATGTTCCACTCCTGCAGCCTCGAGGCCAGGCTGCCCAGTTCAGAGGTGCCGCCCTTTTGTCCTGGTGGGAAACTGAGGCCCCAGGGCATTGGAGACTGGCTGGTAGGAGGGAGAGGGAAAAGGAGAGGGTCGACTGAGGAGGGAAATGAGGGGGAGAGTTAGATAAGGAATGTGGGAGTGAGCAGCACAGAGGCAGAGGGGTGCAGTGGGGAGCTGGTATCTGAGAGGCCAATGGGAAAGGCTGAGAAAGGCTGGGAAAGGATCCTGCCTCCCCTCCCTGCTGCTGTCCTCCCTTAATGAGTGCAGGACAGGGTTGCTCCTGCCATCTAGTGTTCTCTGGGGTCTCTAGTGGGTCTGCCTTCCACTCCTGACTCTTCCATGAAGACCAGAACCCTCAGAGCCACTTCCAGATTTATCTGGTGGCCTGAGTCTCCATGGAGGGCAGGTGGTGGGTATGGAAACTCTTGGACTCACTAGTTCACTGCTACGGTCACTCACTGTCAGTCTGCGGTCCCTGAAGTGGAGAAAACAGAGTGGGTACCTTGTCTGTGCTGGCTGCAGTGTGCCCAGTGTCAGCGGTGCCCAACGCCTCCCTGCCCTCCCCCACCGGCTACAAGGATGGCTTCTGGAGCCCAGGAGGTTGGGCAGGCTGGCTCAGGACCGGCCCCCAGGCTCTGGGCCCTGCTGTGCTTGCTGTGGTCATACTTGTCATCCTGACAGGCCTGCCAATGAAAGGCAAGTGCCGAGACAGATGCAATTGGGGCAGAATTGTGGCCATCCCAGCCACACTGTGCTTGGTCATCCACAAGGAACAGGGGTGTTATCTGTCTTGCTGCCCCTCCCCTAGCACCATCATTGCAAGGATACAGAGCCTGGGCTCAGAGTGGTGAGACTTATACAGCAGGGCTGGGACCCCACCCTGTGCTGCTGGGGGCTGGGAAAGAAGATCTTAAATGAAGCCCAGGGGTCCTTTGGCCCTGGAGTCACCACAAAGCCTCTTCAGGCAAGTGGCCTGTTTCCCTTCTTGAAACCCTCAGTGACGCTACGGCTGGCTCCTGCCTCTCTGAGGTGCCTTCTCCTCAGTAGCAGCTGCTGTCAGATCCCACACCCACTGGGTACCCCACCCATGGTCAGCTCATCAGTTTAACTGCCCATGTGCTCTCCCTCAGCTACCCTTTCTCGAGGAGAACCTCCTCCCATCAAAACCTGACTGTTCCCATCTGTTCCCTGCTCTCTCTCAGCTCTAGGCTAGGAAATCTGGTGATGGGATGGCGGGGACCCTGGGATTTGCACCCTGATCAGCTGTGTGACCTTGGGAAAGTTACTAGCCCTCTCTGGACATGTGAGAAATGGAGGCAATGGCATGGGATTATTTTGAATAGATCGAGAAGATAGATGGTAAAGGGCCCCCAGCACTTGTACAGATGTGAGCTGCTGGGCTGAGCAGTCACCTTTGTACCCCCGTGTCCTGCCTGAACCCAGTGGATGTGTACCAGTGCCCGCTCTGCAGGGGTGCCAGACACAAGCCCTGGCTGGAAGCCCTCAGCACATCCCTCCAGCCCTGGGCCTCAGACTCCTCACCACCAACCAGGAGTGGTGAGCCCTGCCAGATGGGGGCCCCTGTTGGGAGAGGCAGCTGATAGGGAATGCAGAGCCCTAGCCTTTCTGTTGTGGCCTGGGATCTGCCGGACGAGAGAGGGGTCTACATGTTTGTATGAACTACTTGGCTCACGATTCTCTCCAGCCCATTTCTCCTGAGTGTACTTGGCCTGGGGGTTGGGTGAGGAGGTTATGTAGGGGCAGCTGGCCCTGAGATCTGCCCCTTCTTAGTGCCCAGCCCTGGCAGCCCCCAAGCTGTGCCTGTGGAGGGTGCCCAGGAGGCTATGGTGGAGGGGGCAGGTTGGGAGAGGCTCTGTAGAGCCCTCCTTGTCCTGCGACCCATTCCTCATTCTTGAGGCTTAATGAGTGTAACCAAGCCCACAACGCATTTAGGGAACATGTTCTCTGTCCAGGCTTGGCAGGCGACAGGCAGTGGCTCCTCGGCTGTTCTTCTGTCTTCAGCTCCAGGTCAGTTCTACAGTGTAGCCCTCTCTGATTGTGCCCATTTCTCAGCCAGATGTCTTCCTTGCCCATGGCCACCTAGAAAGGCCATCCGTCGTGGGCATGGACACCCAGGCCTGCCTGAACTGGTGGATCCTCGGGGTTAGGGCACAGGTTCTGGGGCCTGAGTTTAAGTTCTGACTTCTCCTCCAACTTGCTGTGTGGTTCCGGGTGAGTCATTGCATCTCTCTGTTGTGAGGGTGCATGGAGTGGGTGTAATGCTAGCATCCTCCTTTGGGAGGAGCCAGTGCCAGAGTGCATAAAGCCCCTGGCGCGGGGCAGGTACTTGCTGAATGGCAGCTGTAGTTATTGCTGTTTTTATGATTTGACTTGAAAATCTGCCCCACGTGCTGCTCCCTCACTCGTGGAAAGCTGAGCTGAGTAAGTGTGGATGGGGCCTCCTGGGTCCCCACTCAGTGGGATTAGGTCCTTGAGCCCTGCTCAGGGCTGGCGTCCACAGGGCCCCCTTGTGGCTCCGGTGGTAAGGAGAAACTTGGCTCTCTGTCCTGGTGGCCTGGCCAGGGCCCCGTTCGGGGGCAGGGGTCTCAGCCCTGCCTGGCCTGCCTCCCGGCTGACAGCTCGGGCGCTGTGAGCTGGCTGCCGGCCAAGCTGCTTCCTCTCCCGGCTGGCTGGCATCCCGGGCCCCATGCCAGGGGGCCGGCTGGTGGGCAGCAGCTCGAGTGCCACAGGGCTGTGATCCCAGCCAGGAGACTCCAGTCAGGGTTGGGTGTTGGGGCCTCTATCCGCCCCTCACAACCCTTGGGGAGCTGGGCACAGCTGCACCAGCTCTCAGCACTGCCCCCCGAGTTGGCACCATCACAGAACTGAGAAGAGCAGATCTGAAGAAGCAGCAGAGAAAAGAGCACAGCCAGGGCGGTGGGTCTGTGGCACAGCACTGTGCCTCCGTGGCCTCATTCAGAAGGCTCAGACATCCAGGGCCTGTCTCACAGGTTAGAGATTGAGCCAGCACATGCTGAGAATACGCGTGTCCCGGGCCTGTGTTGGGGGTCAAAGGATGTGGCATCCCTTTAGCCGAGGCCTGGCTGGGAAGGATGGGCTGCTGATGAAGGGGACCATAGTGGAAACAATGACATGACCCTACCTAGCACACCACCAGGCGGTGTTCTAGGACCTTACAAATACAACTCACCTGGTCCTCACAGAACTCCTGTGTGGTGAGGACTGTGCTTACCCCGTGGTACAGATGATGAAGCAGATTCACTTATGGTTAGCAGATGGCCAAGGCAAGATTTGAACCCCAGCAGGCTGGCTTCAAATCACTGAGTCCACACACTCAGTGATGCCCAGGGTCTGCATGGTGAGTGTGACCTGTACCACAGGGGGAGCCGGTCATGCTGCTTTGAGTGTGGGAAGCCTGCCTGGAGGAGGAGATGGGTGTGCGGGTTGGAGCTGAAGTCTACACAGAATTTCTGCTGGCAACCATCCTGGGGTCTTTGACAGAGAAGACCAAGGTGAGAGTTCAAAGAAGTCTTTGAGGAGGTATCATTTGTGCTGTGACCTGAGGATATGGGCCAGTTGTGTGAACACATCCCAGGAAGGGGGATGGCTAGGGCAAAAGTCCTGAGGCAGAAGCAGACTTGGCAGGCTGAAAGGGTCAGAAAGAAGGCCTGGGGTTGGAGAGTGCAGAGTGGGTGGGGTCGACAAGGGCAGGGCCAGCTCACAGAGGATGGGGAGGCTGCAGCCGGAGAGGAGTTCGGTATTGCTCTGGGGCAGAGGCAGCTGTGTGTTGCATGTTTCACTTCAGATGTTCTTATCTTTTTTCTTGGCCAAGGAGGAAATGCCCAGGCTAGGAGTCACCCACTCTCCTCATGTGCCCCTACCCCCAAGTCATCTCCCTCAGCAGCAGTGGGGATTTATCGTCAGGTCTCCAGGTCCCCTTGCCCGGTGGCTGGTGGTGTCCCGGGCAGGCCCAGCCAGGCTGCCTCTGCCTTTAGGCTCTGCATAGGCTCCCTTGAGCCACCTCCATCCAGCCAGCGCCAGCACAGCTCACCGCACAGTAGCCATCAAGGCCCTTTGGACCCTATCCTGAGGGCCATCTCTGCCTTTGGGCCCTCCATTCAGCCACTGCCTGTCGCCCGGTGTAACCACAACAAGCCACTGCCCTCCTCTGAGCTTCACTATATGAGGGGGACATCAGTGTCTACCTTGTGGTTGGCCGTGAGGCTTAAACAAGATAATCTCCATCAAGTCCCTGCCAGGAGCCCCGCCAGGCCTCCATCAGTGGCCCTGTTGCAAATATGAGTCCTAAATCCCTGTGACCGCCAGGCCCAGCACCCTGGACAGCAACAGCCTGGCCCTGGCCTCTCCTGGAGTGGGAAGGGAGATCCCTTTCCCAGCCTGCCCGCCTGGGAGCAGTGCCTGCCCGACTTTCCTGCTGCTGCCACACCGACCCCCAGCAGCCTCCCTGTCCTCCCTCCTGCTCCTGGAGTCTTTAGTCTTCAGCACAGTCTGGTAATTAAAAACCTTCAAGGGGGACTTTATTGAGTTAGCATTAGTTATTTTGTCAGGCTGGGAGAGCAAGAGAATTATCTGTCCTCTGGGAGAGGGGGCTGGGGCGGGGTCGTGGGCTGAGATTGGCAGGTGCCTGCTGGTTTGTGCTCTGTGAATGCACTGCAGTGGCAGGATGTGGCTGGAGGGGAGCACGCTGATGGGGGTGTGTATGGGGAAGGGGGATTCCCCACTGGGAGGTTAGCCCTAGGCGTTGTTCCCACTTCCCATGCTCTTCCTGGCTCCTGTCAAAACAAGCCCCTTCCAGAGCCCAAATGGGGAGATGGGCTGTGGAGTCCACCGTGGTGGGGGGTGGGAGCATCTCTTTTCTTATTGAACAAGGATTTGGGGCCAAGCTAAGCCTCTTGGGTCTTGATCCTCAGGCTGGAACTGGCTGGTGGGCTGGTTAGAGATGCCCTAGGGCTGCCCCTTCCCTTCTGTAGCCTGAACATGCCCCCTTCCAGAGTCAGAGAAGGCACATCTGGAGCGCTGTGACCTTGGGCAAGCCCCCTCACCTGTCTGCCCTCAGATTCTCATTCATGAAATGAGAACAGTGTCACTCCCTCTCCAGGTTCTCATGTGCAGTAAAGGAGGTAAAATGTGAGGGCCCTTCTCCGGGAGAGGACCTGTTTTTATTCCCCTGGTCTGTTTCAATGCCCAGCCCTAGGAAGCAGCCAACCTTTGCCTTTTCCATTTGTCACTTACCCTGTGATGCTCTGAATCCCAGCAGTAGCCTTGCAAGATAGGTGTGTTCAGCTCATGTTTCAGATGAGCAAACTTGGAACAGGCTTGGAGCAGGGAGGTGGCTCACACAGTCACAGCCAGGAGTGGAGAAGCTGAGTCCCGACTGGGTCTTTCTCCTGTTTGAGGAGCGAGGGGGGTGGG
>NW_007249744.1:141562-151358 GCF_000164805.1 Carlito syrichta
GGGGCAACACTCTAAACCATTGACTCTTTTGGAGAAGATGCCAAGAGGGACCCGCCAGCCTCCTCCTGGCCAGGAGGCCTCTTGTTGGGGGGCTGGCCCTGGTTCACCCAGGCTATATATCTGCTCCTGCCGTGCTCCAGACCTGGGGCTCTACTCCCTGTCCCTTCTGCCCTGCCTGCAAGGCCCAGCTCTTAAGATCCAGGCCCTGCCACTCCTGGTGGGCAGTGCAGAGGGGGAGGGAATGTGCAATCTGGAGTCAAGGGCTGGGAATGCAGAAGGGGCATATCAGCCATGTGTCTGTGCCACCGATGCCCAGTCCCAGTCATTCACTTGGGCTTTCCTGGGCCTGGCCTGCACTGTGATGAGCTGCCAGCACACATGCCCTGGGGGTACGGAGGACAGAGGCACAGAGGGGCTGGCCTGGAGCAAAGATGCCTGAAAGACCAATCGGGACCTTATCTCCCTTGTCATGGGACCTTGTGTCTCAGTGTGGTAATTTACAGCTCAAACAGACCTCCTTATCCTCCAAGTTTTTACCAAAACATCACTTCCTCTGGGAAGCCTTCTGGGATTTTCCCAGGCTAATTTGCCGTCCACTCTTCTGGGATCTCACAGCTCATCCTGGCTACTGTTGACTTGTTGGGATGTTACCTTCTTGAGGGCAGGGGTGGACCCCGTTGGTGTGCTTAGTCTCAGAGTATCTGCCAGGTCCCAGCTCTGCTTCGGATTCCTCATCCGTAAAGTGAGTCCAGGGCACAGAACCAGTGCTTGGGACCTCAGGACAGGACAAGGCAGAAAGAGCTCCTTTATTGCATCCATTGTCCCTGTGCACATATTCTGACCTGAGCATTGAGGCCTTGGGGGAGCAGGACACTGAACACCCCAGTCCAAACCTGGGAGCTATAATCTGCTGCCACCAACTGTCTGTGGGACCTGGGCGAGCCCCCTCCTTGTGAAACGGAGGTGATGACTCTCACCCCCACCTTGTGAGACTATGGGCAGAAAGCTCAGCACATAGGAGGGGCCCAAGAGTGTTTGTACATTGTCTCGAAGTCTCAGTGTCTTTATCTGAGAGGTGGGATAATGCTCTAATGCTCTTGAGTCTTATATATGAGGAGTAGTAAGTGACAACTCAGGCCCACAAGGGGATCACTGGTGTCCCCAAGCCTGGACAGGTACCGATTCTTTTGGGGAGGGCTGTGGAGCTAGGGGCCTACCCTGCCTCCTCGTCTGTGGTTTAAACTTTGATTCTGTTCATCTGTGCTGGAAAGGAATTGGGTTGAACCCCAGCCCCTCACACAGTCCCTTTTCGCTTGCTACTTTAGACTGGGCCACCCTTGTGTGTGTTCTGCCTCTAGTTAATGCTCCGGACCCAAATCAGAAGACCTAGGCTCAAGAGGTCTTCACCTTCTCAGCACCCTGTGGTCCCAGGGCCCCACCTTAGCCCCACCTGGGTCAGGCCAAGCAGCCAGGGCCAGCAGATAGCTCAATTGACCCAGATCACACCAATCCTGGGTTTCCCCTGTGGCTCCCAGCCCTGCCCACCCCCCAGCTGGCCCTGCCCCGCCCAGCACTCCATCCCACTCTCAGCCACACCCTTCCTGCTCTTATCTGATTCTACACTCAGAAGCTGCCTTCACAGTGCGCTCAGGGAAACCACTTGCTTGGCTGATGACGTCCCCAGGGGTGGCATCAGTTCAGGAAATGCTGCTTCAGGACCCAGGGTCCAAACCATCCTGCTGCTTTGTAGAAGGGCAGCCTGGGGGTCTGGTCACTTGTCATGTACCCTGAGGCCTGTGACCTGCAGCAGGATGAGGACATGCATATGTCCACTTTGGTCCAGACCCTAGTGTGGAGACCCCTCCTCCCCCTTCCTCCCCCCTCACACTGGCTTCTCCTCAGTGAATCCTGGAAGCCCTCTAACCCCAAGGCTGTGGAGGGGGCCCTGTCCCCTGGAGCTCAGACTGGACTGAGGTCATTGGTTATTTTTTTTTTCTTTGCACCAGACTGTGAGCTCCTTGAGGAGCTTTGTGTGTTTCTGGATCCCTGGACGTGGCATACAATAGGCATTCAATACATGCTGGTGCTTGTTGGACAGTTTGTGGGAACCTGGAGGACCTTAAAGCTCATTTCAGAAAAGAGAGGTTCAGAGAGGAGAGCGATGGAGCATGGGGTGAGGCTGCATAATTGAGAGGAGATGGCTCTGAGTTCCATTTCTGGCAGCCTGGGGAGATGGCTCTGAGTTCCATTTCTGGCAGAAATCTGTGCCTTAGTTTCCTTATTTATAGACAGGTGTATTAAATCTGCCTCCCATGGCTATACTGGAGTCGAACCAAGGTAAGGTAAGAGGTAGCGCTTTGCAAAGCCCTCCAAGATGCAGCTATTCCCAGCACTGTCCTGGGTCCTCAGTGGGTGAGGGTGGGCAGGAGGCCTGCCCCAGTGTCCCAGTGCTCTGAGAGGCTGACCTCTTCCTTGGATTGCCAGGCCTGCCAGGAGCTCCCTGAGTACAGTCCACTGTCTCATCACACACTCATCTCCAGGTCCATAGTGTTAGCCCAATAAGCCAACGGTTGAAGGGGGCAGGCCCAGCGGTAAATGCTTCAGCCAGAGCCCCTGGGTTGAGAACAAGTATGTGTTCCTCCTCAGGGACCCTCTAGAAACCAGATGCCTTCCCTTCCTGTCTTGCCCTGGGCGCTCAATGTTACCAGCTACACTGTGGGGAGAGGGTCAGAAGCAGAGGCCTTCTCCCACATACCATCGGCCTGCTCCTCTGTGGCTGGGTCAGACCCACAGCTAAGTTCAACCTTCCTTCCCTGGGGACTCCTCTGCCACTCATGTTTTTCTATTTTGAGCAGATGAAAGATTTTCTGTGTGTGTGTGTGTGTGTGTGTGTATACATGCGTGATTTTTGTTTTTTGGCTGTGATTAGCTGGTCCCTGGCTGTCTGTTCCTCAAAGCTCTGCTGTGTTCGCAGGACATCAGAGGGCCTGTGCTGTAACACTTCTTGGAGGTCTCTGAGCCTCCTGCAGATCCTGGGGCAGAGGGCTGAGTCAGGACTGGGAAAAGAGAGAGGATGAGGCGGCAGGCTCTGCTGCAGGCATAAGCCTACCTCCAGCCCCAGCTGACCCTGGCCCCCAGGGAGGGTTGGGGCCTGCCAGTCCTTGTCCCCCTGCCGGCCCCTGCTCCCAGAGCAGCAGCCGGCGGTGCAGAGGGCGCATGCGTGTGGCGGGAGTGAGCCGGCTGTGGAGAATTAATATTCCTGGAACATCGCCCCGGCCGCCTGCACACGCCGAGGAGAATATTACGGCGATTAGCGGTGGGAGTTCGGCCTGCACGCAATATCTGGATGGAGAATTCGGTGTGATTAATCTGGCGCTAAGTAGCAGCCTCCGGGGTCCGCAGGGCTCTGGCATGCTTGGAATGGGAAAAAAGCTCAGGAGCGCAGTGATTCTTTGGGGGGCTTTTTGGGGGTCTGCCAGGGTGGCAGCTGTGCCTGGGGCAGACTGCAGGCTCCCGGTGGCCCCGGGTGGGCAGATCATCCCTTGTTGGGGGCCGTCGGCGGACTGCCAGCAGATAGCAGTGTGTGCGGTTCAGATTTGCAGCCTGACTGACACCCACCCCAGGCCTTTTTGTCCCTTTAGCCTCCTACATTCAGTGTCACAGACCCATGTTCAAGTTGTAGCTTCACCACATACCTCACACCACCTTTCTGGGCCTCAGTTTTCTCATCCGTAGAACAGGGTGCATGATTCCTGCCCTGCCATCTCAGGGAAAATCATTATTATTTTCCCATTTTATGGAGGAGGAAACAGGCTGTGAGCATTTTGCACAGCCAGGAGTGGCACTGTGCTATGCAGATGTTACTGTAAATAATTATCCTAATAATCTGATTTCAGCAGCCACCGGTTCCTCTTGCTTTGTCTGTTGTCTCTGCTCTTTGGATAATGCCAGATCTAGTGTTCGGGTCCTCCCAGAGTGTGTTGGTGGCAGGAAGAGAATACAACTGGCCCCATCTGTAAAATGGGTATGAAAATATCTTACCTCCCTGAAATAGAGACCCAAGGCAGAAAAGTTGATTCCTGTCTTAAGAGCTGTTGTTCCGAGCAGTTTTATAGTTGTACTTAGGACTCTGTGAGAGTGCCCTTAGGCAAGGTGAAATGGTGGTGTTGTGTGTCGGGGAACTGCCTGCCTGGCCTTCCTCCTGGCCCTCGGCACCAGTCCGGCTGCCTCGTTGGATGGAAGCACTGATTGCCAGGACTGGGAGCTTCCTAATCTTCTTCCCCAGTATCTTCAGTTTAAGGATAAGGAAATTGAGCCCCAGAGAAGGAACTAGGCTTGTCCAATGTTGCACCAAAGTGGCAGCGTTGAGGGAGGATTGTGGTCTTTGGAATCAGGCAGGTCTGCATTGACCTTGGGCAAGTCTTTCTTTCAGCCTCAGTTTTCTTTTTTTTCTTTTCTTTTTCTTTTTTTGAGTTGGAGTCTCAGTCTGTTGCCCAGACTGGCATGCAGTGGCACGCTCCTGGCCACCGCAGCCTCGACCTGCTGGGCTCCTTCCGCCTTAGCCTTCCAAGTAACTGGAACTATAAGCGCACACTACCACGCCTGGCTAATTTTTGATTTATTGTAGAAACGAGGTCTCGCCAAGTTGCCCGGGTGGGTCTCGAACCCGTGGGTGCAGGCAATTCACTCGCCTCGGCCTCCCAAAGTGCTGGGATTATAGGCTGAGCCATCAAGCCTGGCCCAGCCTCAGTTTTCTTATCTGCATTGACCTTGGACAAATCTTCTTTCCTTCAGCCTCAGTTTACTTATCTGCAGAATGGGACACTCGTGCCAGCCTTTGGGGTGGAACAGTGTCATGGGACAGGAACAGAGCCACAAAGGTCTGGTTCTCCTGGGAGCCCCAGAGGACTTTCTGAAGCATGCCCAGCACATCAGCATGCAACTGGCCAGCCTCCTCTTTGCCCAGGGGGCTGGACTTGCTGAAAACTCTTGTGGTGAAGGAATTCAACCATTGCATTTTTCACTCAATTGCCTCAAGCCCCGTGGGCTGAACATTTCCAAATCTGATTCGCATGGTTTTTTGGGTGGAGGAGACTAGTGAGGCCTCAGACCTCCATGCATCTCACCGTTCTGCCCAGAAATGGATACTGGATCAATTGTCTTCACTCCCCCCTTCCCACGCAAGCCATGTAATGGCCTTTGAAAGAGGCTTGGTTTGTGGTTTCCCAGCAGTGAAGCGGTCTGTGGTCTTGAGCAGATAAATTTGAAACTGGGCTTTTCAGGAGGGCTGATTTTAGTGAGCTCTTAAACAGTTGGGCACAGTGCAAGGTGGCAGGGATCAGGGAGAGGCAGGTGGGGCTCCATGGGCTTGGCTGTGCATTTGCTGCTGACTTCTCAGTACCTGGAACAGTAGGTGCTCAAATAAGCACTACTTGAATGAGTGCAAGCATGCATGATGGGTGGATGTGTGCGTGCATGCATGATGGGATAGATGGGTGCGTGCATGCATGACGGATGGATGGGTGCATGCATACATGGTGGGACAGATAGGTGCAAGCATGCATGATGGTTGGATGGATGTGTGCATGCATGCATGGTGGGAAAGATGGTGCAAGCATGCATGATGGATGGATGGGTGCATGCATACATACATGATGGGATAGATGGATGCATACATGCATGATGAATGGATGGGTGTACGTGCATGCATTGTGGGATAGATGGATGCAGGCATGCATGATGGGTACATGTATGAATGATGGGATGGATGGGTGCATGCAGGTGCATGCATGCATAATGGGACAGATGGGTGTAAGCATGCATGCGTGCGTGATGGATAGGTGCAAGCATGCATATGTACTGTGATGAGAAGCAGCAGAGAGTGTTGGTTAAAAGCCCAGACTCTGGAGCTAGACAGCCTGGAGTTGAATTCCAGCTCTGCTCTTTATCAGCCATGTGACTTTGGGCAGCTCACTAAGGTTCTCTGGGCCTCAGTTTGCTTATCTGTGAAATGGTTGGATCAGATGATTCCAGTATCCCTCCTAGCTTGACTGTTCTGGTCTCTGTGTTGTTGGCTTTCATCGCCAACAAGAATGTCCCTGGAACAGAAGCTTGGGTCTCCCTGAGATGAGTCCTCCAGTGCAGCCACCATTCTCCTAAAAACCTGTTCCCATATGGAGGGCCTCTCTACTCAAGTGTGCCTGGGAGTTGCTGCCTTGGAAACTTGCTATTTTGCCTTTGGGGCTTGGGTGTCTGTACCCTCCTATCCATATATTTGCTCCCTCCTCCTCCCCTGAGCTGTCCTGATCCAGCTTACACACCTTCTCCTCCAAAAAACCTTTTTGGAGCCTCTGCCCCCTGCCCCCCAGCTGTACTCTTTTCTAAGCCCCTTCTCTGCGTCTTCTGCTCTTGGGCTGTGGTCCCACCTCACCCATGTTTGGGTGTTTGTGAGACGTTATTGAATAATTGTGCAAATGTGCCCTTCATGGGTCAAGGGGACTAAAGGGAACCCACAGTTTTGCATAGCTATCAAGTGCCTGGCCTTGTGATTGTAGGCACATTTGTATTTCTTGTCTGAAATTGCCCACTCAGAATCTCAATGAAGTAAAGGGTGTTACCCTGCTTCAAGAGGGAAACCGAGGCTTGGGAAGGTTATGTTGGAGCCCAGTTTCCTTGAAGCTCACTCCCTTCTCAGTGCTGCCCTGCATCTCACTCAGACTTTGCTCTGTCTTCCGGGGTACCTTGCAGACCCTGATTAGAGAAAATACGAATACTTGCAGCTAACTGGGATCTGGCTCCTGCTGAGAGTCCACAGTGTTCTAAGCACTTTGCATCCCTTATCTCATGTAACCTTATAAGGCAGGTCTTATTTTTATCCTCATTTTACAGGTGGAACATATGTGGCTCAGAGAAGCTAAATAACTTGTCCAAGGTCACACAGGAAGGAAATGGTAGAGCCAAGATTTAAAACCAGACACCCTGATGCAGATGCTTGCCAAATTGAATAGTTCTCCAATCCACTATTTCAACCAACCTTCCCCAAGCTCCTCAGTGCATATCTCTTGAGTGTCGACTATCTGTGGCCAGGGGTCAGAGGACAAGACAGACCCATGTCCTGGCCAATCTCAAAGGCCCACTGGGGACTTAGGCAGATGGATAGACAGGTACAGTGTGCTGAGGTCTTGTGAGGGCCTGTGCTGTGCTGAGACCCCCCGCAAGGGACACTGCTGTGGTTGCTCCCAGCTTCCCACAGGGTGAAATGGCTCAGGGGTCAATGACTTGTCTGAGGTCACACAGAGAGCTGTCTGGGGAGCCTGTGCTGTCCCTTTCCACTACTTCTTTCTGCCTTCCAGGACACTGAGTCTGAGTCTCTGTGGGGGAAAAGTCACAGAAAGTGGTAGATAATTTGGACTAGGGTGGGGGTGGGGGGGGTGGTTGGGCTTCTCAGAGCAAGTGATGTCTGAGTTGAGACCCTCGGATAATGACGGAAGGGATGGCAGTGGGGTGAGGAGAGGGTGTTTCAGGCAGAGAAAATAGCACGTGCAAAGGCCCAGGAGCAAGGGCAAGCATGGTTTGTTTAGAACACTGAATGAAGGGTTTGTTCCAAGTGTCCTCAGTGGCTTTTGCAGTTGTAAGCACATCTCTGAGTAATTGACCTAGAAGGGCTTACCGAGTGCCTGGTATGGATTCTGTATCATGTTAGCTCTTACAGTCTCAGCCCTTGGTGAGGGGAGGGGCTGGGGCAGTGCACTCTGGGAGTCCCAAGGACTGAAGCGGAACACTGGTACATAGTAGGCTCTCACCAGATGTAAAGCACAGCTCAGTTGCAGCTATGTGCCAGAGTGTGGGGCAGCCCCTGGCCAGCAACCCAGATGCCCCATGGTACTCAGGAAGAGGGAAAGGGTACTGCTGTGGAGTTGGTGGAGGAGGGCCTGGGGGCTCCTGGGCCAGGCTGGGGCCTTGGGCTAAAGCAAGCACAGCAGAGTGAGCCGTGTGGCCACTCATTGTGGAGGCAGAGGCTGGAACACCTGGGATTTAACAGGAGGAGAAGGGCACTGGACAGAGGAGGCCCCACCAGGCCAAGGGTGGCTTGTACAGCTCAGGCTGAAGTCATTGTAGGGCCAAGGATCTGGCCATGGTCCTGAGTCCAGGCACTGGACACCTGAGTCTCTGCTTTTCCCACTGCTTCCTGTGCCTCGGTTTCCCCATCTTGATGTGTGGCACTTGCCTCTCAGGCATTGCCGTGGGTAAGGAGAGTGTGAAGTGCCTGTGTTAGGTCTGCATATGGTACTCAGTCCCTTGGCACAAGTGCTGCTGCCATGTATGGAAGGCAGAGGTGGGCCCCCAAACCAAGCCTTCTCTTGCTGAGGCCTCACCGAGATGGGACTTGGGTCAAAGGGTGGTTGAGATTGCTCCACCCTGCCCTGTCCCTACTGAAGCCCACCTTTGTGGGGGGGGGGGGGCCTAGGCTGAGTTATCAGACCCAAGGCCTCACTCCTGTGGCTTGTGAAGTCTTCAAAAAGCCATGAAGCTGCCTGGCTGGCCCTCCAGCCTCCGGGCCCCTTTGCTGGCTTCAACCAGCCCTTTCCCACCCGCTTTGTGACTCCTGGCCTCAAATCCCAGCTAATCTTCCTGCTTTGCAGCTTCAGGGAGGCCCCTCCCTCTCTGAGCCTCGCCAGGCAAAATGGAGCCCTCTCTGGTCTTTGTGACTGCGGCCCAAGGGACTGGGTGCATGTCTCCAGCATGCAGTAGGTGCTCTGTGAGTGGTCATGCTTGCTTTTACCCCACAGTCTCCAAGAGCAGCCGTGAGATGTGATTCTTACCTGTGGTGGGCATTCACCCCTTTTAAGCCATTCACTCTGGGACCAATTATAAATAGACACATAATCGCCCCTATCTACAGAGATAAAACATATTCCTCAGATGAGACTGCCCCTCCCCTGCCTGCCCCCCCCCACGCTGGCACGTGCTCTCCGTGGTTGAGGGAGACGGAGGGATCCAGCTGGTGCTCCCCTTCCTCCTCCATCCATCCGTCCCTCCTCCCCACTGCTCCTCCATCTCCACCCTGCAGAGTTGAGATCGGCAGGGGCCGTGATGTCAGAGGCTCAGCTGATGTCACCGCCCCAGCCCTGTGACTTCACTTGCCGGCTTGGGCAGGAGGAGCCCGAGGAGGCTGAGAGACGAGGAACTGCCCCCCTTTCCCTTTTCTCCTCCTTTTTTCCCTCTCCCCTCCTCCCCAGCCTCAGCCCGGAGTTGTTTTCCTCCTGGTGGTCGCCCGGCTGTCAGGGGGTCTGGGGCAAGTGCCAGGGAAGGATGCTGCTGCAAAGGTAACGGCGTGTGGGTGCCTCTCCTTGGTCGTGAAAGTTTGCTCTGGTGTGTGAGGCGTGCCCGCTGGGTGCTCTGCTGCGCCGCCCTGCCCTGGCCCGAGGCTCCCGGGGGGCGGGCAGGGACCGGGCCGCGCTAGGGCAGGGCTGGGCAGGGGCCTCCCGGGCGGCCTTCACTGCCTTGTCCCCATCAAAGGCCACAGCTGCTCGAGTGGCGGCTGCAGCTTTGAAACTGCCATGAAGAGCTACGGAGGGCGGGGAGCGCGGGGGATGTTCAGAGCAGTGCCCAGGAGGGTGGCCGCGGAGGAGGGGCCAGCGGGGGCTGTTGGGGAGCGCGCGGCAGCAGGGGCGTGAAGGGCAGGGCCCCGGGTCAGAGTCCCAAGGGCCGGTCCCGTTGCCTCCGGTCTAGCCGCCGTCTGGGGCTGGGACCCCAGCAGTGAGGGTGCAGAGGCGGCGGGGGGCGGGGGGGGGGG
>NW_007249744.1:151414-163978 GCF_000164805.1 Carlito syrichta
CCCCCACCCCCCCCCATTATTTCCGGGCATATTCTTCTACCTCCAACAGGCCATTTGTCAGTGGTGATGCGGGACAAAGGAGGGGACAGTGGGTGGCCCGCTGCGAGTTGGGCGATGGGCACAGAGCAAGGGCCGGAGAGAAACGCCAACAATGAAGAGGCAGATTGAGGGCTTTGCTCATTCAGGCTGTCGAGGGAGCCGTCATTTTGTGTTAGCGTGTGTGTGTCTGAGGTGGGAGGAGGAAGAGGCGAGAATGACAGGAGAAGGATTATGACATTGTGTTGTCTCTGTTTGTGGTAAATGCAAATTTGGCACCAGTGGTTTCCCGGGAAAAGCAGCAGTAAGTAACCCGGCCAAGGCCTTGGCCCAGACCCACTGAGGGAGCCTGTGGGGGGCAGTTTGGGGCTGTGTTTGTTCCTCCCTTTTTTTCTGTCTGGCGTGTGTGTTTCTTCCATTTATTTTACAGTGAAGAGCTGGAGGCAGACAGGCTGGTGTGGCAGGGGGAACTGGGTCCCCTCCTCCCTGCCATGCCAGCCCCTCCTCAGCTCACCCTGGAGGCCTGAGCAGCGCTCCTGTCCCCTAGCTACTGCCCTGGCTTCCCTGCCTCCCCCTAGGTCTCTGCCTCCAGCCAGGGTTACAGTTCGTGATTGTTCTCTTAGCCTGGGGAGCCTGAGCTCTCTGAAGGTTACTTCTGCCCATAGCAGCTTCCCAAGGGTGACCAGAGATGGAGAGCCCGGGACCAAGGCTGAGATGGGGTTCCCTGAATGAGTCAGGGCTAGGCATGCCCACAGCTACGGTGCTGGCCTGGCCTGCCAGAGGTTGTCTAAGAGCTCTGCAGCCAGGGGATGTTGGCAGTGTCCTGGGACCTTGATTCCTCTGACGGACCTATGAGGGCAGGGAGCTTGAGCCTCCCCCAGGCTAGGAAGCGGCCACAGCCTAAGGCTCTGGCTGCCACAGAGCTTAGGCAGGTACAGAGACATGGACACAGGTGGTCAGCGTATTTGGAGCAGGCCTCCAGAGAGTGCATGGCAGGGTGGGTTTTACCAGGCCAGGCCATACATAGCTCAGGCCCCTGTGGGGACTGAGAGTTTTGAGCTGAGAAGCCAGGGTATGAGCCATCTACAGGTGGAGGGTTAAGGGAGGGCTGTGGGCAGCTAGCCCCAGCCTGTCATACACAGGCCCCCCTGGTCTCCCTTCTGCCGGAGCTGGTCCCTCGCCTGGATGTTACCGCCTCCTCTTTCGCCTGGTGAAGTCCTCTGGACTCGGTTCAACCTCTAGGAAACCTCCCCTGCCCTCTGCTTGGGTGGCTTGGAGTCTGTGCACTGTCCACCTTTCATAGTCCTGACCCCACGGTGGTGGGGGGTCTGTCTCCCTGTTGGGCTTTTCGGTGCAGAGCCTGGATGGGCATCTTCAGGTACAGGGATGTTCTAAGCCTCCCTTCTGCATCCCAGGCACCTGCCCAGAGCTGAGCATAGTGGGATTTATACCTGGAGCTCAGAGGGAGACCCAGACTAACATCCCTCAGGAAGTGGGACCACCAGCATGGAACAGCCACCCTGTTCACATGTTCTAGATGGTGTGATAGGCTCACTTCCTTTGGACAAACCCACCCCAAGGGGATTTTCTCCATGGAGCCTGGCATGCGGAGGCAAGCTGCAGCTAAAGCCATGCTTGTGAGGACATCTACCCTAAGCTGGGCACTGGGGACTGCATGGGAGGAGCAGCTGCCCCCCTTCGAGGCCTTGGCCTTGGTACCCAGTCACCTTGAGGACCTGCGTGGCTCTGGGACCTCATGAAGCTCTGTGTGCCATATGGAAAGGGAAAGACATGTTGGGCTCTCCCCAAGGCCAAGATGTCAGGTCCATTCCAGGCCTCTTGTGTGGGACCTTCCTGGCCAGAGGTGCTGGGCACCAGGGTGGGCAGCCATGGCTAGGGACCGCCTGGACTCCATCAGTGCACTGCATCCAGCTCAGGTTCACAGAGAGCTTGCCTACTTGTAGCTGGTACCCTCCTGGCATCCAGAGACAGAAGCAAAGACACCTCTCCCTCCAGAAGACCCCAATCTGATGGCCCCCACGAGGCTGGGAGGCAGTCCTGAGTTGTGGCTTCCCTGGCCACAGATACTTTACAGACATGTCTAACTGTGTGACCTTGGGCAAGTTACTTAGTCTCTCTGAGCTACAGTTTTAAAAGGCAGTGTCCTGGGAGTAGTAATCCCTTCCTGCAGGCTGGTTATGGGAATTAAGGGGACTGCAGGCACATCATCTGTATGCGGCAGGTGCTCATTTAATGGCAGCTGTGGTTATGAGGGAGCTGGCTGTGCCAGCAACTTCATGGCAAGATGAAAAATGTTCTCCCTGGGTACCCTTGTGAATTCTGACAGGGAAATGGAGAGAGGCTTCACAGAGGAGGTGGCATTGGAAGGCCTTGAAGAATGAGTAGGAGTTAGCCAGGCTAAGGCAGGGAAGGGTGTACCATCAGAGGGAAGTGCAAAAACAGAGCTTGTAGGGTGGAAGAGGCAGGTCACACTGTGTGGCCGAAGCCCATGGAGGGGAAAAGGGAGCCCTGTTTCCCTTGGCAGCAGGAGCCAGTTGTGGAGGGAGAACCTGACCTGATGACTGGGCAGGTTCCACACAAACATCTCTGGCATTGCAAGCTTATCTTCTGGATGTGTTTTTGTCTTAGCATTTCAGAAACATTCTGTGGGATCTTGCAAAGCTGGCTTGTTCTAGCTGCTCCCAAGCCAGGCCTCTCACACTGTCCTGTGTTGGGATTCATGGATGGTTCCATATTTGAATTTGGATTTAAGTACTATGGATCTTAAGCTTGGGTCTTTTAGTTTGGAGCCTCAAGTCCGGCTCAGCCCATATTCTGAGCTGGACCCAACTTGCTGGGGGAAGCAGTTCAAGTCCGGATGCCCAATCAAGTCCCTGACTTGGGTGAGGGGTCTAAGAGCTGCTTCTCTGGCCTAGGACCCTAAAGGTACTAGAAGCTCCTGCAGGAGACTGGGCTGGCAAGTCCCCAGACCCACTCCGGATGGAGATGGGAGCACAGAGGGGTGGCCAAAGGTTTGGGGCTCCATTTGCCAGCTCTGTGGCCTCAGGCAAGTCACTCGCCCTCTCGAAGTCTTTGTGTTCTGGGGTGATAATAGTATCTACATCACAGGGCTGTGGTGAATATTACATGAGATAATTCTCATAAAGCGGTCAGCCCAGAGCCTGGCTCTCAGGGGGCATGAATAATTGTTACATTAAAAAAAGCTGGCCGGGCTTGGTGGCTCAGCCTGGAATCCCAGCACTTTGGGAGGCCGAGATGAGTGGACTGCCTGAGACCATGTTCGAGACCAGCCTGCGCAACTTGGTGAGACCTCATCTCTACAATAAATAAAAAATTAGCCGGGCATGGTAGTGCACGCCTGTAGTTCCGGCTACTTGGAAGAATCTCTGGAGCCCAGCAGGTTAACGCTGGGATGGCTGTGAACATGCCACTGTACTCCAGCCTGGGTGATGGAGACTCTAACTCAAAAAAAAAAAAAAAGCTCAACAGTGTGAAGGCTCTAGCACCTAGTATCTGTGGACCAATCACTCAATCCCTCTGAGCCTCAGTTTCCCTAGCTGTAAAATGGAGATAATACTTGTGCTTGGTAATCATAGCCAAGACTTAGGAGCACTTTCTGTGAATTCTGCAGGCTCTGTTCTAATTGTCTATGTATTAGCTTCCTTCATATGGTCTTTCCTCACACTGAGCTACATGTAGGGTAGGGTGGGGACCTGGGCATTCCAGAAGCTGCATATGCAGGGAAGAGCCCCAGGGATTTGGTATTTTCTGGATAAAGCTAAACCAAGGCCATGGGTTGGTGGAGGCAAGACTGGAGGGAAGTGGATGGCTGGAGTGTGAGGTGTGAAGGCCAACGAGGGCCCACCCACCGCTGCAGATGAGCCACTTAGACCAGACACCTCCACACATGGCAGAGCCATCTACATACTGTGAGGTTTGGGCAAGTCATGGCCACTATCCTGGACCTTAGTTTCCGTATCTATATGATGGGGCCTTGGCTCTGCCCCCCTATGAGGCCCGCCACTGCTCTGGGGGCTGTGGTACTCTTGTTGCTCTGATTTCCTTGGATGGTTACCACGCAGGTAGTGATTTGGGTGGTATCACCTGGTCAACTGGCTCTTCCCGAAAGGATGCTTTTTTCCCTACCAATCTGCAGTCAGCTCACAAATGAGCCAGCTCTGTGCCTAGCCTTCCCATCACTTCTCCCATGCCCACGAGAACCTCATATGGTCTTGGACCAGGGACCAAGAGTGTCCAGCCCAGTGGTGGCTCCCAGGAGGTCCCAGAGGGCACAGGACTGCCCAACACCATGTGATGCACCACATGCAGGGAATGCCCACGGGTGGTGTCTATGGACTGGGGAGCCACATCCAGCCTACATCTGGCTTTGTGAGGCGGATTGCCATGGAGGAGCTGAGTGGCTCATGTACTCTCCCTCCTCCCCACAAGCTTGGGAGTCGTACAGAAGCAGCTCATACCTTGTCCCAGCGTGTCTGTGCTGGGCTATCACAGGCACCTCACTTCCCTGAGCCTGTTTGCTTGTGGGATGAATGATTCCACCTCCTGGGGCACCTGAGGCTGGGATAATGGAAACAGCACTTAGGTGCACAGGCACTGATGAAGCACTTGTGTGAGAGTAGCTCTCCGTGGTGGGTGACATCAGCATCCCCATTCTGCAGACAAAAAAGCTGAGGTTCCAGTGGCTTAGGGAGCTTGCTCAAGGTTGCATTACCTTCTGCTCTTCCTTTCTTTTATACCTACCTACTACCAAAAAGAATTTGAGGCAGACTTTAATGCTGGGACCCCACATGAGGACGTGAGGTAAAGGGAGTCCAGAGACCTCTAGGGAGGAGGTTGAGGAGACACAAACTTGCGATGGGGTGGTCACCATGCAGGTGTGTCATAACTCACCCACAGAGGGATATACTGATAATGAGAACAGTGGTCATTGGGTGTGTGAGACAGGGGGTGGCCCACGCCATCAGGACCCCAAGGAACATACACTTGCTGTCCCTCTGCCCAAGGTGTTTCTGCTCACCTTCACGTAGTCAATGCATGGGGTTGCTTAAGGGCACTGCATGTGTTCAACTCCTGTCTCTGCCACTTACTTGCTGTGTGATCTCAGGCTAATGCTTTATTGCTCTGAGTTCAGTTTCCGTACCTGTAAGTGGGGATAGTTATTGTACACAGTGTGGTGAGGATGTGTGTGTTAATGCAGGTCATGCCCTTAGCACCATGGCAGCACATGGGAGAGCTAGAGGAATGTCCTCCATTGTTATCTTCTTGAATCAGCTTGGATTTGCCTTGTTCCCTCAGCTTTTATTCAGCACCTGCTGTAAGTCAGCATCAAGCCCAGGCAGGCTTCTCTGGTGCCCTGGGCTAAGCCGTCAGCCTCAGGGCTCTGGAGCTGAGCGTCTGGATCTGACGTGCTGAGGGAACCGCCTCTGAGAATTGGTGTGTTAGCTCCCACTGCTGGCGTGACAGACATCCTGAAGAAATATGTCACTTTAAAATCATTTTCAGAGAAATTTCTGGAAAGCCCTCTTTTAACCCTATGGGGGCCATTTGTAGCCTAGACTTTGGTCAGGTTCTAATCTTGATTTTGTCATGACTTGCTGAGGACTCTTCCTTTCCTGGGCCTCAATTTCTTCATTTGTAAAGCAGGGCAGTAACCGTTTCTACCTCTAACGGTTGATTCTGTGAGGTTGCTTGTTGTGAAACAGACTTTGTAAACTTGAGTGCACCTTCCAGCTGTTATGGTCTTTCCGTTCTGTTTCTGGTTATTCACAAGATGGGCAGGTGCCTGTGCAGTGTCATGCTGTGTGCTCAGTCTGGGCGTGGATGTCAGTGGGATGGCGGCCCTGCTCTCAAGGGCTCCCTGAGCCGTGGCCTCACTAAAACCCTTGAGCTTTGTGGTTTCCACAGAATGTGGGAGGCCCCCTAGGCAGCCTTACCCCTTCCTGAGAGCACCCCATCCTGCTCGTTATTGCATCCCACCTCCAGGTGCTGTGCACTGGGCTGGCTGAGGAGGATGCAGCCAGAGGACCAGAGGTCTGCCCTGCTTTTGAGAGCTCAGCCTAGGAGGAGGGATGCAAAAGCCTGCATCCAGATGACCAGATGACTGAGGTTCAAGGGTGACTTGACATGGCCTGGGCTTCTTGGAAGAGGCATGGTGCTTGTGAACGAATGATGGCTTGCATCTTCTGCTCAGAATCCTTCAGCAGCTCCTTGTTTTGCCCTGGGATAGTCCTGATGCCTCTTGTGGCCTGTACCATCTTGCTTCAGCTGCATCTCTAGTTTTCTCGTGTCATTCAAGTTACAGTGGCCTCCTTTCCCTTTCTGGAATGCAACTTGCTCCCTCCTACCTCAGGGCCTTTGCCTATGCCTTGTCCTCTTCCAGCTTCGTCATATGGCTATTTCCTATTTGTCCTTTGCGTCTCAGCTTAGATGTTCTGGGTCCCTAAGACTCAGGGTGCCTCTTAAACAGTCTCTGTGCACCTGTCATGCTTTCTTACTAATGTGTATCATGGCTGTTATCAGATGATTATTTATGTGATGATTCTTTTTCTCCCTAATCATTCCATGGGACCTCCAGCTTCATGACAACAGAGACCTTCGGATCAATGGCTGTCATATGATAAGGGTTCAATTAATGTTTGTTGAATGAATGAATGAAAAGCATTAAGGTAAGGCTTTGTGGAGGAGGTGGCGTTTGAGTAAGACTTGAAGAGGGTATAATTTCAATCTGTAGGGAAGAGGAAAGGGCATTCCTGCTCCGGGAGCAGACAGACACAGGGCAGAAAGACAACTCATTTGGTTTGTCAAAGAGGCAGAATGAGACGTGGGAGAGAAGGTTGGAAAGGTGAGTGGAGTCAGCTAGGGCTTTGTGTTCCAGGCGAAAAGGTATAAACTTGAATTCTGAAGGCACACAGGACCCACTGAAGACTTCTGAGCCAGTGGCAGGAAGGTGAAAGTCGGCTTTGGATAACTGTAATGAGTCTGCTGCAGGAAGAGTGACCGGGAAAGCAGCTGCAGTGAAGAGGACCAGTTAGGAATTGGAGAATCCACAGCTCCCACTGCTTTCTGGTTCTTGGAAATCACACATGTGCTTTGGCCGTTATCCTTGAGAGCTTGCAGGGAGATGCAGGGCAGTGATGGAAAACCTCACATGGCATAGACTGCTTCAGAAGGCAATTGTCTAGGTGGCAGGGAAGCCACTCCTGATCACTGGAGGGAGAAAGAGTAGAGCAAGTGTCAGTGTCCACATTTTCCAGCTTCCCTTATTGAGAAGGCGGCATCCAGTTCTGCATCCCTGCACCTGCGTCTTGTTGCCTTTTGAGTGGCCCAGGGATCTTAACACTGAAGGGTCAGTCTGTGGCAGAAGCGGAGCAGACACATTTCTGTCATATGCCTCCATGGGGAGGCAGCAGACATGATCAAGAGTCAGGATTCCTGAGGACATGAGGACAAATCCCAGGTCCACTGCTTAGTAGCTGTGCACCTTTGGGCATCTTCTTAGCAACTCTGGGCTTCTGTTTCTTCAGTTGTGAAGTGGGGGCTGCCCTCGTGTTGTGAAGGTTAAGGTTAAGTGACACATATGGAGCCCCAAGCATGGGGAACACTGGAGGCTCAAGAAATAGTGGCCGTTATCATGGCTGTGTTTTTCTCCACGGTTTGAATTCTTAGCAGGAAACTTGGGTTTCAGGCTTAAAAATGAAGAGCATGTCAACAAAACAGGATGGAACAAAGTCTTTTCCCAGCATGCCTCAGCATGTAGCACTGCCTTCCTGTGGAGCCCAGACAATGATGTGGCTAAAAGTCTTGAGCTTTCAAGCAGAAATAATCCCAATGGAAAGGAACTTCCTTATTGTTATCTCATGATAAAGTGATGCAGGGGCTCTGCAGCCTGGAAAATTCCAGCTCTGCCCCCTCCTAGCTGCTCTGTTCCTCAGTTTCCTCATCTGCAAGATGAGTTAGGAATAGTACCTACTTCACTGAGTTGTTGTGAGGATTAAGCAAGTTAGTGCAGGTAAAGTGCTTAGAGCATGCCTTTGTGACTACTGTTAGTTAGATAATTTCATCTTCAGTTTAACTCTCGGTAGTGCTCTGAGTGGCTCAGTGGGATATCTGGAGCTGGAAGGCTGAGTTCAAATCCTAGCTCTGCCTCTTGCTAACTGTGTGACCTGGATGTCTCTTAACCTCTCTGTGTGCCCATTTCCTGCTTTATACAATGAAGGTGACAATCTTTGTCTCTTAGGGTTGTTGTGAGGGCTGAATGGGATCACCCAGGTAAAGACCAGACTTCCTGGGGACAGGCAGACCACCAGGCCCCTCCCCCATCTATTCCAGTTTACACATGAAGAAATTGAAACTCTGAGCCCTTGGATGATTTGCTGAAGGTCACACATTGGTGAGACCAGGCTGGCCCCCAGCTCCGTGACCTGCCTAGTGAGAGTACAGTCACTAGGGCAAGTAGATGCTGAGCAGGTAGAGGGGTGATCTGTGCAACCAGGCTGCAGAGGCTTCCTGTTGCATCTCCTGGGGTGTTCTCTCCCTGCTCACCTGTGGAAAGATCAGTAACCTGACATACAGCAACTGCTGCTTGTCGGGCAGGCCAGAGTCTTCCAGGCACAGGGTCTGAGAGTCTAAGGCCCCAAACTGCCCAGTCTCCAGGACTTTCCAGAGCCGTAACCTATTACTGTGGGCAAGGCTGGTGCTGATCCTGCTATCCTCTTATGTTTCTTTCTCTGTCCGTCTGCAGAGTTGTGAGCCCACCGGCCATCTCTATCCATACCCATCATATCGAGTGCTGGGAAGCTTGGTGGTTAAGAGTGCAACCTGTGAAGACCTGGGTTCAAATACTGGCTTGGCCTCTTCCAAGCTGTGTGACTTGGGATAAATTATGTAAACTCTGAACCTCAGTGCCCCATCTGTAAAATGGGGCTGATAACAGTACTGACCTTATTAGGTTGAATCAAATCAAATATCAAATGGGATGGTAAAGGGAAATCAGCACTCTGGGTTGTATCGTCATCATTAACATCACTTTTTGTGGACATGGTGTTCTACCCTGCATAAGTTGCCAGAGACCCAAGGGAAACAGAGGTATCTCTGCCTTGCAAATGGGAGAGATGGACACAGCCCAGACAAGGGAGACACAACCTTCATCCTAGAGGGGCACACTTTGTGAGCAGAGGTCACTGTGAGACTCTGTGAAGCAAATTAATGCCAAGCATGTCACGGGCCCTGCAGGCTCTCACAGCAGGTGGCTGTTCCCCACTACCCTCAGTCTTGGTCTTCCCTGGCCCTCCTTACGTTTAGGGCCCTCCTTATGTTTAGGGCCCTCCCTGGTTAGACTGGTTCTCAGCCCCCATGCTCCCTCCCTTAGAGCCCCAAAGCAGGGCTCCTCTTGGAGTGAGGGCGTGCCCAAGAAGGATCCCGAAGAAGGACCTCCCACCCCTGCTGTTAGTGCACATCCTTGTGCTTGGGGCGGGGTGGGGGTACCCCCCCCCCCCCCCCCCCCGCGGCACCAGCAGGGGACAGACTCAGCAGGAGGCTGGGGAGCGTCTCCCACTCTGTTAGCTAGAGGCTTTTGTAAGTTGCCTCCTGGAATACTGCACACTAAGCCCTGGCTTGTGAGCAGGAACTCCCTCTTGCTGTGCTAGCTAGGGTTAGCAGGCAGCCCCTCCCAAAAGGAAGGAGAGCTGGGACTTGGTGAAGGATAAAGGTGACGGTTGTGCATGTGCTCAAGAGAGCCAGCTAGTGAGAGGAAGGACATCCGCCTGCTGCTGAAGGCACTGACACCTGGCTTGCTTCGCACAAGTCACTGATCTGCCGAGCAGGGCCAGGCTCCTCAATCAATCCATGCTGACAGATGGTAGCGGAATCAGTGACCTAGAGGCAGAAGGCTCCATTTGTAATCCCGGAGTGGCCCAGGCGCCTGGAGGAGGGCAGAGGAGTTTGTAATAAAAGGAGTGACACAGGGTTTCCAAAAGCCATCTTTGAGCCAGAGGAGGAAGGAAAGGATTAATTTTGCTTCTAGAATTGATACACTGATTCAGTTCAATAAGTATTTTCTGAGTGGACTGGGTTAGGAGAGGGGAAAAAACCTGATCTACTGTCCTTTCCTTTAAAGAGCTCAAAGTATGGTAGAAAAAACAGGGGACATGCATTTGAGACAATGAGAGAATAGAAGGCACACATTTGGTCAAAGAGGAAGGGGCTCCCAGTTAGCTCCTGCCACTGTGGATCTTGGGCAGTAACTTAATCTCTCTTAATCAGTCTGTTCATGTGTCATATTGTGTCCACATCATAGAACTCTAGCTGGTGCTAATATGTGCCTGGTACTGTACTGAATTCTTTACCTAGATTTCTTTACATTCTCACGACACCTTATGAGTGAGGTACTATTATTTCTATTTTACACCTGAAGAAACCATGGTTCAGAGGGGAAGTGACTTTTCCAAGGCCACACAGTGCAAGTGTAACTCAAATCTGTCTGTTGGCCATGGTGCCCATTGTATGGTTTTTTCCCCCCCAAATGGTACCAAAAGAGAAAGTGACAGGCCACAGGGACAGAGAGGAAGTTTTCAGGTGGAGGTCAGCTGGGCAATGTTCGGGCAGGGTCTGAAAGGGTGGAAAGGGGACTGCAGGGTCATAAGAGGCAGGAGCAGACAAGAACTTGGACTACAGTTATCTGTCTGCATTCTTTTCCTTTTGAATGGGACTGTGAAACAGATTGTCATTATCTCCCCAACCCCTGAGATGCAAGTGACCTGAGGAAGAAGAAGGGAAGGATGAGGCTGGGTGCAGTGACTTCATGCTGTAATTCCAGCACTTTAGGAGGCTGAGGCAGGAGGATCATTTGAGATCAGCCTGGGCAATATAGCGAGACTTTGTCTCTACAAAAAATAAAATTAGCCGAGTGTGGTGGTGTGCCTCTAGTTTTAGCTACTTGGAAGGCAGAGGCAGAAGGATCACCAGATCCTAGGAGGTCGAGGTTGTAGGGAGTCATGATCATGCAACTGCACTCTAGCCTGAGTACTAGAGTGAGACTCTGGCTCAAAAAAAGGGCAGGGGTGGGGGTGGGGTGGAGAGGAAGAAGGAATGATGGGGCAGGGGACTATAAGAAAAAGAGCTTCCCCTTTCTTTATGAATTCTTTCAAGAAATTGAGGGGTTCCCCCCAACACCCAGTGTTCAGGAAGCTCCCCTGCATTCTTTCATTTTATCCAGAAAACATGGGTCTGTGCTGAGAGTTTCTTCCCCTAGCCCTCAGTAGCTCTGACCCAAGCAGAAGCCAGACACTGGTCTTTGAAAGTCTTGGGGCCTGAGAATTTGAAAATGAAACTCATAGTTAGAAGAACAATGGGAATAACCAGAGGGCAGGGCCTGGCGGCCTGTTCGGCTCTGTACTGGAAGAGCCTGGCACTCTGCCTTGCGTGCAGGAGGTACTGGGAATCAAGATCCCAGGAAGAGGCTGAACCCACGTTGGAGCTGGTCCCTACTTTGTGAGGTTGGGCAGAAGCCAGGAGAAATCACTGCCTGCCCCATCCCTCTCCCGCCAGGGGACCAGAGCCACTTCAGGCCCTGCCTGGGATTCTGGGACCCTCCTAGGTAGCTTGAGACAAGGCAAAGCATTAATGTCTCTAGCTAGGTGGAATGAGAGGTATAAGGGTAAAACCAAGCCCTGGGGAGCTGTGTACCTCAAATGTATAAAAGTTTGGGCCCCAGGCCACACCTGGTTCCTGTCAATCTCCACCTGCTGCCTGAAGCACTTTTCCAATTCTAATTTACTTTCAAATTGAGTTGCTTCAAGACAGGAAGCCACAGACTGCCCTAACTTCTAGGACAGATGGGAGTCTAATTTAGAATCAGCAATTTTAGCCAATGTCAGGGACATCTAATCCAAATTTTCCTCACCGATGGGAAACTGAGACCCAGAGTGGGGAGAGAATCTGGCTAGGTCAGAGGTCTGAGGCAAGATCACAGACACCCCAAACACATCCTTACTGCTCTTTTCACTTTTGGTGGCAGTGGGTCTATGGCATCAACATCTATCTGAGATTGTTCTACAACTGAGATTTTCTTAAAAAAAAAAAAAAAAATGTCAAGCCCTTCCCCACTTTTCTCTATAAACACATCAGGTTTGCAAAGGAAGGCTGGGAACCGGCTGAGGCCCGGGGCACAAAAAATCCTTTGCCTTATCTCCAAATTAATTCCGGATCCTAGGTATGGCCAGCCAGGCTTTGCAGCATCTTCATGCCACCTCAGAAGGCAACTGACATTTGTGGAGCGTCTGTTTTACACGTGAGGTTGGTAGGTCTCCCTCCTCACTTTCACTGTGGTGGAAACTGAGGCTCAGCGAGGGCCCAAGCCGTTCATCCAGGGTGGCGTCAAAGGGCGGAGGCGGCAAAGGGAACCAGGCCGGCCCGCGCCTAGAGGGCGCTTGGCGGGCAGGAGCTGCCCATGTGCCCGGCGCAACTTAATAGTCACCCGGAGGAGGCCGG
>NW_007249744.1:164758-165272 GCF_000164805.1 Carlito syrichta
AGGGACGGGGCGGGGGGCTCCCGCAGGTAACCGCCGCCCGGGCCTGCGCGGGGAGGGGGAGGACCGGGCCTGAGGCGAGGGGCCAGGCCGGGGGGTCCGGCCTGGGGAGCTGGGAGCAGAGGTCCTGGCCCGGCCCGACCTGGGAGTGCTGAGCCTCCGGGACTCTGAGCCAGGGCTTGAGTGCTAAGGGAAGGTTCCTGCCCGGCGCGGGAGTGCGGGGCAGGGGCTGGGCCGGGCCTGGCCTAGGGGTGCTGAGGGGAGGTGGCCCGGCCTGGCGTTTGGGGACTGAGGTGTCTCGGTCCGGCCAGGGGGTCCGGCGGGGCTTGGGTGCCAGTCCGAGCCTGAGGGTGTGGGGGGGAAGGTACCTGCTAGTCGCGGCCTGGAGCGCAAAGGCGGCGGGCGTGAGCGGGCGGCGCCCGGGATCAGCGGGGTCAGCGCCGCCTGCCCCGGGGGGACCAAGGCTCTCGACTCTTCGCTGCGGGCTGGAGGCGAGGCCGGCGGGGCGGAGGGCCGG
>NW_007249744.1:165292-179232 GCF_000164805.1 Carlito syrichta
CGGGCGGGCGGGAGCCGCGCTGGGGCGCCGGGGAGTCGGAATGCGCCCGGGGCCGCGGGAGGGAAGGGGCCCGTCTACTGCCAGGTGAACACCTGAAGCCATGTGGAGCGGCCGCTCTCGCCGGCTGGGGGCGGAGGGCAGGTACCCGGCGGCAGGGCGCTAGGGCTCGGCGCCGGGAGCAGAGCGCGGGACACACTTCCTGTGTGGGGCTTTCTCCCCTTCCCCCGCCGCGGGGGGCAGGGCGGGGTGTGTGATCGGGGTCTCTGGGTGCGAGGGAGCGCCCGCTTGGGGTCCTGAGGCTTTAAGCTGCTCACCCCTTTTGGTGGGGAGAGAGTGGTGGTTGAAGGAGCGTGGCCAATCTGGCGTTCCCTCTCCGGCTGCGGCGGGAGGTGCAGTGTCTTCCGTGCGCCGGGATGGGAGTGGAATTTAGTGAGTTTGGGGAGGCGGTGCCGAGGAGTGGTCGACTTCCTTGACTTGTGGGAGGGGTTATTGTCTGTATTTGTGGTTGTGGATACTAGGTCTGTCTGCCTGTCTGTATTCAATCTTTTAGTTTGTCCTTAAGCGTCAGGTCAAAATTAGGATTTTTCTCTTTTCGTTTCTGCTTCCCCCCCCCCCCAAAGATTAGATGTTTCTGGTAACTGTTGTACAATGGATGGAATTTTCGAACTATTATCTGACAGACTGATCTTTGAATGATAATTGGACCCTTATGTTAACAGCTTCAGTGAAGAGTTTTATAAAATATCTTACGTGGGGTAGCAGTTTGGTGGATGGAAAAACTGCATTGAATTCCGATCTGGAAGACTAGGAATCTACTTGCAACTTTGCTGCCAAATAAACTGTAGCCCTGCAAGTTATCTACCGGCTCAATGCTGCAGTTCTCTCATTTGTTAAATGAGGACTCCCTTCCAGGTCAAACTTTACAGAGGCTTGGGGCTTTGTTTTTTGTCTCCTGTTTTATGCTCTCGATTTTAGCCATAGGCAACTCTTCTGAGAAATGCAGGCTGTACCTTAGCTGGCTTTTAAAAACCTGTCTTCCTTTTGGTTTCCAGCCTCTTCCTTCAGCAGAGCATAAAACTTGGTCAGAGTACAGTCTTTCCTGAAGTCCCAGGTGCCAGTCTGTGCTTCAAAACAGAAAGTGTATATTACATCATTCTAGTCTATGCTGAATGCACCTTATTTATTTATTTATTTTTGTGTGTGTGAAAGAAGTAGTTATCAAAAAAAAAAAAAGACTTCAGAGAACATTTGGCTACTTGGGAAATGTGGATAATGTGTGATTAGGTCTGTGTATGTTGTTGGCTCAAAGGAGTTCCAAGATCTCCCTGTGCTGGGAATTGGAATTGTGGCTGGATCTTATTAAAGTTCTTTCAAGGGACATTTGGCATTTGGCTAACTTTTGAAATTTCTAGCTTCAGTATTTTCAGAGTATGGAGATGAAGTGGAATGCCTAATAATCTCCTGTGAAATAGTATGCTAGTGGAATTAACTGTCACCTCAGGGTGCACTAATTATTTGCATCCCCGATTTATTCCTTAATGATAGCCGGATACTCCCTCTCAGATGCTGAAGAACCCCAATTAGTTTCACTGATTTTATGGTGTGTGAAGCCCTTAGGCCATGCTTTTGATTGGTAAGTACTTTTAGACTAACCTCAGAATTTGTCTTAAATTTCTAGTACTGTGATGGTTGATGGACATGTGCCCACTGTGATGTGTCTTTCTTAAATCAATTTTTTCCTTTTTTTTTTTTTGAGTCAGTGTCTCCCTCCATGGTCCAGGCTGCAGCGCAGTGGCATGAATATGGTTCACTGCGGCCTCAAACTCCTGGACTGCAGCCTCAGCCTCCTGAGTAGCTGGGACTACAGGCACATGCTATCTCACCCGGCTAATTTTTTGATTTTTTGTAGAGACGAGGTCTCACTATGTTGCCCAGGTTACTTAGATCATTTTTTGATCAGTTTCTATAGCTTCTGTAAGGGTTTCAGCATGGGTGAGGGATGTACTCATAGGGGTGACTTTGGAGACAGTTTGGTAGACGTTTTCTTGTATGTTAACATCAGGTCTGTCACAAAGATAGACACTTTTATATGGCTACACAGATTATTTGGAATTTTCTAAAATAAAAAATTTGTTCTATATTAGGGTATGAATTATGACCACGTTTAATATGGGATTTTAAAAACCCTAGTTAGTCAAATTGTAAGCAGTTATTACACTCACGTGTTTATTACACTTGTTTTATAACTTATCAGGAAAAAGACTGTTATAGAACTTTATTCTACTGAAGTAATTTTTGTGTATTTTATGTGAGAGAAAGTTGCCAAAATTGGTAGCATGTCCAGGGGCATGGCTTTTGGGTTCCATAACCTTTCAGTTGTATACTCTTTTTTTAAACTCTAAAATAAAGCGGAGTATAGTTGAAATGATATATCAATTTGTACCAAGACATTAGAGTTGAACCTTTTCCGGCAAGTTCAACCTACTTTTCAGATGGCTAGGAAAGGATGCTGATATTTGTATATATATTTTTAAAAAACAAGCTTTTTTGCTAGATTTTGTCCAAGGCATTTTAAATTGTCTTAAAACATCCACCCTGCAGACATTAGAGGTAGGTCATCTTTCCTTTCCCTAGAATGTTGTAGAGCTAGTGAGAGTAGCCCTCCTTCCTTTGGCTTCAAAGCCTGTACTGTTCTAGATCTGTTATGGCTCACTGCCTGTTCAAAGCGCAAATCTACTAGTGCTAGATGTTGCCCTGTGATCCATATCTTCCTGCTGTCCCTGTCCTTTTTGCAAACTTGAAATCTGGATTAAGGTAACACTGGTTTTTGTGACTGTACTTTTGTGATGCTAGGGAGTTTTTTAAACTTTCACTTTCCCTATACTTGGTTGGTTTTGCCAGTATACCTGAGATTTAATCTATAATTCTACCATTCTGTTTTGAGCTGCAAACTTTTGTATCAGCTAATACATAAAGGGCTGTCTCTCTTCTTGTTTGTTATTGGCTTACAGTGCACTGGAATCATATTTATCATGACTGTTCTCAGTTTGACTAGGTGAAAGTCGAAAGATTTATTTGCCAAAGACAGTTCTTTCCCCAGTATGCCTTAAGCACTCTTCTTCATGGGGACTTTGTGTTCAAGGTACCTTAGTAGTCATTAGATCTGTCTGGGGCCTCTTATTCTTGCTGTCTTCATTTTCTTTCTGTGTAGGTAAAAAAGTAACAAAGCAAAACAATAAACCCCTATTGATGTTGGAGTAAAACAGTGTATCATAGTTAAACATTTGAAATAAGATATACTGAAATCAAGGCTTTCATAGTAGAGCATACTTTGGTCACTTTGCACTGGATAGTTTTTTGATTGTAGTTAGGCTGTTGAAAGTCCTTTAATACTCATGGTACCTGCAGTGTGGGTGAAAAGGTTTTCATGGTGACAGACACAATCAGTACTTTCTGCATTAGGGCTATGTTTGCTTTGTAGGTAATGCAGAAGACCCAGCAGGAAGAACTATAATGTGAATTACTGGTGTATCTGGCTTATTATCTGACACTTCATTGTGGGGAATTAAGAAAGAGAAAACACTAGATAGTATGGAAAATATCCTTATTGCAGTATGCACATGTAAGCTATTCTCTAGGAAAGGGTTGAAATTCATTGGAAGACTTGAATATCAACCTGATTGGAAGATAGTTTCCACATTTGAACATCATATCTGAATGTGGCTTAAGGTCGTCCTGTATGTGTGCTCTAATTTTCCTTAACCAGTTTCTTAGGTGCTGTTCTAAGCATAAGCAATGTAGTGGTAGACAAGAAAGAGCCTACTTTGGAGATGGACTGTAAAAAGTGAATAAATAAGAATGTCAGGTGATAGTAGCTGTAAAGAGAATAAGAAAAGAGTGTAAAAGTGACTTGGGGTGCTACTTCAGAGTGGTCACAAAGATCCCCCCTGTTCTGAAGCCTTTTCTGCCACTGGGGCAGTCGGACTTGATCTGTGGGATGGATGAAAATGACATTAAACAAAATAAATAATATGCTTTACCCCTGAGTATCTTGAGAAGTTAATCCAAAGGATGGAAGTGGACTGGTTGAAATCTTCCCTGTTTATATCTCTCTGCTTTGTGAATAGGGACCTGGCCAAAAGAGCTTAAGGGAGATCATTAGTGATACCTTATGAAGGCTAAGGAAGAGAAATGTTGTCTCCTTTTTAAAAATTGTTTTGATAAAAAAGTGTAGAGATGTGTTATAATGTTGGTGAATGTTAGACAGTGTAGGAAACATTCTTCGGTTGTGTTTATGTTTCTTTTTTTCATTCCCTTTCAGATCCAGACCTGCAGATGTGTTTGTCTTTGTTGGGGAGTTGGGTTGGGGTGTTAGAAGCATTGTACTTTGATAAAGCTTTAGATGAAGCCAACAGATATTAGTGTATTCTGTAAGTAGGGCATTTTGCTTGGAATTGCTTCAGATAGAGGATCTCAAGTGACTGAGTGAAACTTACATGGGGGGATGTCAAAGAAAGCCAGCATAGCTTTAGAGGCTCTGGCAGAGGGGGAGACAATGCAGGTCAGACAGGCTTTGTTAACCACAACCAGGAGGGTTCCTCCTCTCAGTCTTTTCCAACCTGCTGGCATCCAGCATGCCTTCTCCCACCCTTTCTGTACTCTGATTATAGAGTTTTAGAGCTAGAAGAAACCTAAGAAATTGTCTAGTTTAACCCTTTGGCTTTATAAATCAGGAAAGATGCTGAGAGACTGGTAACTTACCCAAAGTTATGCAGCTTTATACTGACAGAATCTAAGGTTGGACCCTCTTTTTTGCCAGCGGTACCCCATGCTCTTACCAATGATAGTTGACAGTGGCTCTTGAGTGAAAAAGACAGGAAGCTTCTGGGTGCTAATGTACTGAGGGATAAGCTCATGTAGTTCCAACTAAACCAGCATTGTGTTTTGCTAAGTACCAAGATACTGAACTTTGGTTCCTGCCAATCGTGTTTTTACATCCTCAAATCACTGCCCAGTTGAAAAGGGCAATTATAGGGGTATCAAAAGTGCCCTGATGGGGGAGTACAAGATATGTAACCTTGACTTGATAGGTCACCAGAGGCTTCTTGAAGGAGGACCATGTACTTCCTCATCAAACTGCTTATCTCCACTGTCTCTTCCCACGTGTATGGTCCATTCTTCTCCTTCTGCTTGACCATTAGCATTCTTTGGATCCTGTTTTTTTCAGTGCGCTCTCTCCCTGGGGGTGGGTATCTCCAGGCTTTTGTGATTGTTGATGATTCCACATCCTCACTGGTATCTCGAGCTTCCTAAGTCCAAAGCTGAACACCTAATTCCCTGCAAACTTTTTCTTCTCCATTTGTCCCCATTTCCATAAGTGGCTCTACTATCTACCTAGTTTCTCAAATCAAATTCTTCCTTTTCTCTCACCACCCTCTACATCAGCAGTTCCCAAACTTTTTGCCATTAGGCACTAGTTTTGTGGAAGACAGTTTTCCATGGACGAGGAAGTGAGGGAATCATCAGACATTAGATTCTCATAAGGAACTGGCTACCTAGATCTCTCTCAAGTGCAGTTCACAGTAGGTAGGGTTCCTTCTCCTATGAGAATCTACTACCGCTGCTGATCTGACAGTAGGTGGAACTTAGCTTTCTGCTGCTTACCTCCTGCTGTGCGGCCTGGTTTCTAACAGGCCACAGACCACGGACCAGAACTGGTCCATGACCTGGGGGTTGGGAACCTGTGCCCTACATCTAATCCTCACCAAGTTACTGTCAGTACTTCTATAATATTCCATAATATGAAGTCTTCTTTCATCCCTGCTGCCACTACCCTCTTGTGCCACCATCTTCTCTTACCTGGAACACCATGATGGCCTCTTACCAAGGCTTCCTGGTTTCTATTCCTATCTGTCTCTGTTTCACTTTGCCCAGAGCAGCCAAGTGTTGTTTGTCTCTCCCCTGCTTAAAATCTTTTAATGGTTTCCCATAGCACTTAGAAGAGAATCCAAACCCTCCCTGTGGCTCCTGCTTACCACTCTGACTCTCCTGTTGCTTTTGCTTGCTGTCCTCCAGTTACATTCACTTCTTTCAGTCCCCTGAAAGTGGCAAGCTCATTTTTGAGGTCTTGCTCTGTCTCCCAGGCTGGAGTGCAGTGGCATGATTGTGGCTCACTGCAACCTCGACCTCCTGGGCTCAGGCAGTCCTTCCACCTCAGCCTCCCAAGTAGCTGAGACTGCAGGCATGTGCCACTATGCCTGGCTAATTTCTTGACTTTATTTTTTTGTAGTGACAAGATCTTACTATGTTGCTTAAATTGGTCTCTAACTCCAGGGCTCAAGCAATCCTCTCACCTTGACCTCCCAAAATGCTGAGATTATAGGTATAAGCCATCCCACCCGGCCATGGGAACTTTTTTATATGCTACTTCCTCTATCTAGTACACTCTGGACAGCCCAGTCTTTTCTCATCTTTCAGTATATTTGTTTTTGTTTTTAAAATAACAAAACCAGCAATAAAACGAGGATCTCACTCTGTCACCTAGGCTGGAGTATAGTGGCTTGATCACAGCTTACTGTAGTTTCTAACTTCTGAACTCAAGTGATCCTTCAGTTTCAGCTTCCTGAGCAGCTGGGACTACAGGTGCATAACACCACACCCAGCAAGTTTTAAATTTTTATAGAGATGAGGGCCAACTATGTTGCTCAGGCTGATATTGACTATGTTCAAGCAGTCCTTCCGCCTTGGTCTCCCAAAATGCTGGGAGTATAGATGTGAGCTACGCCATCTAAGGAGGATATTTGTTAAATGAATAAATAGCATAAATTAGGTAGCAGAGGGGATGGGGTGAGGAAGAAAGTGTTCTTGGTGTGCATCTACCTGAGTAGCTGGGACTATAGGTGCATAACACCACACCCAGCAATTTTTAAATTTTTGTAAAAAAATTAAAAGTCTAAAAAAAAAGATGTAGTGTATTTGAAGAACTGAAAGAATGGGAGTTTGTTTTTTTTCTTTTAGAATGGGAGTTTGGGGCCAGACATGGTGGCTCATGCCTATAATCCCAGCACTTTGAAAGGCCTAAGTGAGAGGCTTGCCTGAGCCCATGGCGTTCAAGACTAGCCTAGACAACTTGGCAAGATCTCTTCTCTACAATAAATAAAAAATTAGCTTGACGTGGTAGGCGTGCCTGTAGTTCCAGCTACTTGGAGGGCTGAGATGGAAGGATCACCTGAGCCCAGCAGGCCTGGCTGCAGTGGCTGTGAGCTGCCACTGCACTCCAGTCTCAGCAACAGAGTGAGAGACTCCAACTCATTAATAAATAAATAAATGGAATGGGAGTTTGGTTGTAGCATACTTGGAGTTATTCAAGCAAAACACCTAGGAGTCAGGCAGTTGAAATTTAAATACACTGCTGATGGGAGTATAAATTGATCAAATCACTTGGGAACACTGATTGCTAGTTTTGTAAAATATTGAGTATGTATCTATCTTATGACCCAGCAGTTTAATTTCTAAATATTTATCCAAGAGATTAAAATGTCCACAAATAAGACTTATATGAGAATGAATGTTCATAGCAGCTGCATTCAAAGTTACTGAAAACTGTAAACAATTCAGATGTCCATCAGTGGAAGAATGGATGAACAAACTGGTATGTTCATGCAATGAAGACCACTCAGCGATAAAATGAAACAAACTACTGATACGTGTAATAAGAATTAATCTCACAGATATGCTGAGTGAAAAGCCAGACACAAAAATAGTACATAATTGATGATCCCACTTATAAGGCATCCCAGAATAGGCAGAACTAATCTATGCTTGGTACTAGAAATCAGATTAGTGGGTGGAAGGGCATTGACTGGGAGGGAACATGAGAGAACTTTTTAGAGTGGTGGAATTGTTCTGGATCTTGATAGGCATACATCAAAACTTCTAAATTGTATACTGTATGTGATTTTACTGCACGTAAATTACACCCGAAAATAGCCTAGAGATTGTTCTAGATTTCTTTCCTCCCTTACTCTCATCATCTAATCTCTTAACAAGTTTTGCTCATTTTGTATACAAAATATATCCTGAGTTTATTCACTCCTATCTTAAGAACTATCCCATCTTAATCTGGATTACCGTATTATTAGCCTCTTAACTGGTTTTTCTACTCCTTATTTTTGTCCTCCTCCCAAACCACTTTTCCCACTTCCAAGATAAAGTAATCTCTTGAAAAATCAAATTGGATTATGTCAATTGCCTTCTTAAAATGCTCCAGTGACTTTTCATTGTTTTCAGGGTGACCAGCAAGGTCCTGTCTGACCCTTGCCTCCCTCTGAGCCCATTTGACCTGGTCTCCTCCTTGCTCCATAAAGCTTCAGCCTCTATTTCTTGAACACCTCAAGCTCATTTCTACCTTAGGACGTTTACACTTTCCTTCTGTCTGGAACGCTCTGCCTCCCAAATCTTGGTGAAACTTGTTTCTGTCATTTCAGGATTAGTTTACATGTAACCTTATCTGAGAGTTTTTCTCTGACCCTCCCTGCCTAATGTAGTGCCCCCAATCACATCATCCTGGCTTGTTATGAAATAGTTTTTATCACTGTCTGAGTTTATCATTTCCTTTTATTTGTTTACCTGCTTCCTCTCTCTGGGCTTAAGCTTTTCTCCTTCATTGCTATATACACAGCAATATTTGACATATACTGGGCCAGATGTGTTAAGGGTAGTTATAATGGTGATGGCATGAGAGCTGTTGAAGGTAGACTTGGTGAGAGAGGAGGAGCCAAGGAGAGGCAAACTAGGTGATCAGGATGTCATTCATTGAAATAGAAAACAACGGAGGAAGAGAAGATTGGTGTAGAGTATAAAGTGACAAACGTACCTTTGAATGCAAGTTTGAGATGCTTACAAGGCATCAAGTGTTTGAGCACAGGTCTGGCATTTAGGAGAAGGAACTGGACTGTAAATTAAAACTAGCATATGTAGTAATTCCAGCCTACAAGCAGATGAGATTGTTCTCAGGAGTAGGTAAGGAATGTGAGTATGTAGAAAAGTGTTTTTTTCTTTTTTCTTTTTTTTTGGAGTTAGGATCTCACTCTTTGCCCAAGCCGGAATGCAGTGGCATGATGGCTCACTGCAGCTTCCAACTCCTGGACTCAAGTGATCCTCTTGCCTCAGCCTCCCAAATAGCTGGGACTACAAGTATATACTACCACACCCAGCTAATTTTTTAACTTTTTTTTAATTTTTTTTTTTGAGTTGAGATCTCACTCTATTGTCCAGGTTGGAGTACAGTGGAGTACTCGCAGCTTACTACAACCATGACCTCCTGGGCTCAGGTTATCCTGCCTCAGCTTCCCAAGTAGCTGGAATCAAAGCTACCATACCTGGCTTATTTTTTTAAATTATTGTAGAGACATTGTCTTGCTATGTTGCCCAGGCTGGTATCAAGCTCCTGAGCTCAAGCAGTCCTCTCACTTCAGCCTCCCAGAGTGCTGTGATTACAGGCATGAGCCATCATGCCCAACCTTTTTTACTTTTTGTGGAGACAGGTCTCACTATGTTGCTCAGACTGGTCTTGAGCTCCTAGGCTCAAGTGATCCTCCTACCTCTACCTCTCAGAGTGCTGGAATTATGGGCATGAGCCACCACACCTGACCACCTTTCCTTGTTTTCTACCTGAATGATGGATATCTCCCTCCAATAATGCGGATGGACGTAGCATCAATTGTTTGTTTATTGCTAACAATGACAGGTGTTCAAGGGCCCAAGACAAGAAACTCTTCAGGTATGTGAACATTTCAGGGAATAAGGTGGATCCTAGAGAGCAGAAGGGATGCAACCTGAGAGGCAGGAGGAAACACTAGAGAGCATGGAATGAGGAAAGAGTGCTTCATGTCAGAGGCTACAAGATTACTGAGAGTTGTCAGTTGGGTGGGGAGGAGCACCGGCTTCTGGGGAGTGGTAGCTAAAGCCAGATTGTCATGTATTGATGGGAAAGTAAGGTGAAGAAGTGGAAACAGTGAATTTGGAGTCAGACTTGCCAACATTTTGGCTGTTGGAGGAAAGTATAAAAAAGATGCAGGGAGAGTTGAGGGTCAAGAGGAGACTTTAAAAAAAAAATACAGGAGTTCCTTGATTTACAAAGGCGCTATATCCTGACAAACACAACCTAAGTTGAGAACACATTTAATATGCCTAACCCACTGAACATCATAGCTTAGCATATCCTACCTTAGAAGTGCTCAGAACACTTAAATTAGCTTACAGTTGGGCAAAATCATGTAACACAAAGGCTATTTTATACTCAAATGTTGAGTAGCTCGAGTAATTTCTTGAATACTGTACTGAAAGTGAAAAACAGAATGATTGTGTGGGTATTTGAAGTATGGTTTCTACTGAAACTGTGTTACTTCTGTACCATTGTGAAGTGAAAAATTGTAAGTGAAACCATCACAAGTCAGGGATCGTCTGTATATGAGAAACTGGAGCACGTGTAAATCCTGATGAGGAGCCAGCACACAGGACAGTGTTGGAGATGCAAGACAGAGTGGTGAATTGAGGGTCTTCCTGGGTGAAGACTGGCTTTGGAGCAACTGGCTTTGGAGAGTGAGAATACCCTTCTCCCAAGGGAAGGCAGAGTTGTGTGAGTGGCAAACAGGATGCACATGGGGGCAGGAATGTAAGGCGTGCTTTTCTGTATGTACTGCGGAGGTCCTCTGTCTAGGGAGGTGGAGGAGGTGGAGAGTTGGAAGTTTGAAGAAAGCAGGAAAGATTTGAAGAAGCTAATATGGCAAGCAGATAAAATTGCAGGGATCAAGTGAAACGTATTAAGTTGAGCTTTCTACCTCCAAGATATTATAGAACCTGGTCAGACTGTTAAAATTCTTTGTCTAGTTTTGGATTCTGGTGATTTGGACTCAGCTTTTTCTTGCTTTGTGTCTGGCAATTTCGCTCCTTCCCTGTATACCTCTGCCATTCCCATTCATTAGACCAGTGACTTGTGAATTATTCCAGAATCCTCATGTTTTATTAACAAATACTTATGCACTACTAGCTGTGTAGATAGGTGGCAGTGTATTAAGTGTTGTATTAAAACAGCACTATGAAGTGGGGCTGTGGCTATGGAAGGGCATTCATCTCTTCCTTGCTGGACTACCCTAGGTCTGCAGAGAGATCTTGGGCTCAAGAGACCTGGCTGGGGCAAAGAAGTGAGGGTCATCCTCTTACTAACTCCAGCCAGAGCAACTGTCATCATCTCTCTTTTTTAGGTATATCAGTGTAAGGTTTTTGCTGGTAAAAGACTTGCAAAATATTTTCAAATATCATTTAACTAGACTCTAAGGACCTTACAGAGTCAGGGCTGTGTTTTGCTTTATTTTGTCACCCCATCATCTGTGTTGTTGCCTATCAGTGCATTGAAAATGAATGTACCATTTTGCCCTCTGAGTCTCTGCTTTGGGATGCCCTACTCTCCTTCCCTATCTCTGTTCATATGCTACAGTTAATATAGAATGTGTCTATATCACTGCAAACATGTACAGTAAGTCCCCTATATACAAACCTTCAAGTTGAAAATGTTTAAAGATGCAAATGTGCATTCGCATGTCCAAACATGTAAGTTAGCTCACATGTCTGGTGTACATTGTCACATGCATGCATCCTCTGCAAGTGGTTTTTCTTTTGTTTACTTTACTGTGTAATGCTGTTTTTTAAATGTATTATTTGTGTGAAAAGTATTATAAAACTATTACAGTACAGTACTATATAGCTGATTGTGTTAGTTGAGTACCTAGGCTAACTTTGTTGGACTTATGAACGAATTGGACTTAAGAATGTTCTCTTGGAATGGAACTCATTCCTATGTAGGGGACTTACTGTATATTCTTAGTTGACCACCATGCCTTGTTAATCTTTGTCTTTATGTCCCCTTCACATAATGGATATTAAAGTATTGTTGAATTTGGATTCATTCTAGAAGACTTGCAAAGCACTTCTAAAAGTAACTAAAATGAGCAAAAAAAAAGATGAAAAAATGCAGAGGTAATATAAGCCAAAAACTGAATGAGTTAATTTAGCCAGGTAAAGTATTCTAAGCAATGAGTTGATGTGGGCCTCAGTTTTAGGTATGTTAAAGAGTCATGACAAATTGTTCCTCAACCCTGGAAAACAGTAATAGACTGGGCCAGGTGGAGTATCAGTGGTTTAGGTAGGCAGCCTGGGTAACTTCCTGCCCTGTGAGAAATGCTGGGAATTTCTTCTGGAGAATTTTAGAACAATAAAATAGACCCATTTGTGTTCAATAATTTCTACTTGATAGCAGGGCTGGGTGTGGTGGCTCACACCTGTAATCTCAGCACTTTGAGGCCAAACCAGGAGTTAGAGATCAGCCTGGCAACATAGTGAGACCTTGTCTCTACAAAAAATTTTTAAAAATTTGTTGAGCTTCGTGGTAATGCCTGTAGTCCCAGCTACATTGGGGGCTGAGATGGAAGGATCATCTGAGCCCAGGGTGCCAAGGCTGTGGTGAGCTGTGATGGTGTTACTGCATTCCAGCTAGGGTGACAGAGTGAGACTGTCAACTAAAAAAAAAAAAAAAAAAAAATTCTATTTGGCAAAAATATGGAGATCATACCCTTAAGATTCCAGGCAAATGACTCCTTTAAAGTCAACATACACAGTCACTGTAAATGAACTTGAGCTTTACCTGTACATTAGTGAACAAGCATAAATGAAAAGGTGTACTTTGCATGAATTTAGTGCTACTGTTTTTTTTTCTAGTGGATATATGAGTTTAAATATAATAGGAGTAGGATTATTATCTTCTCTCAGTTGAAGAAGACTTTGTAGATGTGGATTTAAATTCTAGCATTCTCAATAGGATACATTTGAGTTAAAGTGAAGGACATCACAGTGTCTTAAAAAAAATTCAACCCTTTTTATTTTGCTACATTGGTCTCCACGTTTGCTGAAAGTTGATTTCCCTTAAAGATAAGGGACATGGGCTAAATGAAGCCTATGGGATGAAAAATATCCAAGAAAATAAAAGAAAAAAGAACATTTCTATTTCAATTCAGTTAAAATTGTTAATGTAGATACCATGCTATGCAAAAATAAATAAAACATCTTCCCTTTCCCTGGAGTTCAGGATCTGTGGGAGAATCAGTCATGGAAAATTAAGATTGATTAAACCTATAAGGGATCTATAAGGCTATAACAGTGGTGTTGCCAGAGTGCTGGGGAGAACTAGGGAAGAAGCTATTACTTCTGATTAAGTATGGGAAGAATATTGGAGAAGGCTGTAGAGAAGAGGGCATGTGAGTAGACCTTGAAGGATGAATAGGAGAGAGAACCAAAGTGGAAGAATGGGTGAGGAGTATCCCAAGCATGTGGCATATTACCTAGCAAAGCATGGACCCTTAGAGGAGTCTGTAGAAGGGAGTATAGACTGAGTAGTACTAGAACAGGGTACTAGTGCTAGAGCAGGGAAGTAGCTTGGTGATGGACCCTGATCCTGCAATTAGGGCACTTGAGTCTTATAAATGGAACAAGGTTTTGTGAAGAGAGGTGTGATGTATTACCAAGAGAATTGTTCTGAGAAGGTTTAGGGGTGGGAAGGAGATGGGAGGACTGAAGCCAAAGATGAATTGTCTTTGTCCCTTCCTGTTATGACTTTCACATGGCCAAATCCCTAGTCTACATAAAAAGGGTCTGTAAAATTTAGCAACTGGTTTAAATAAAATGGATTTGCCAGGCTTGGTGGCTCAGCCTGTAATCCCAGCACTTTGGGAGGTCGAGGCGAGTGGATTGCCTGAGCCCGCGAGTTTGAGACCAGCCTGGGCAATTTGGCAAGACCTCGTCTCTACAATAGATAACAATTTAGCTGGGCACGGTAGTGCGCGCCTCTAGTTCTGGCTACTTGGAAGGCTGAGGCGGAAGGATTGCTA
>NW_007249744.1:179252-198333 GCF_000164805.1 Carlito syrichta
AGGTCGATGCTGGGGTGGCTGTGAGTGTGCCACTGCACTCCAGCCTGGGCAACAAAGTGAAACTCCAACTCAAAAAACAAACAAACAAATAAATAAATAAAATGGGTTTACAGGAAATTTTGTCATCAACCCACTTTGATTCCAAAACAGGCAAAGATATTTTATTTACCAAAAACTTTAAAAATAATAAATAATATGAATAAATATTTATACAAATAATAATACATCCTAAGTGCCAGACATTTTTAAACACTTGACAAATTAAGAGATCGTGTTATTACCTCCATTTTTTAGATAAGAAAACTGAGTCACAGAGAGTGGTTGAGTGACTGGTCCAAGTCACCCAACTAGTACGTAGCAGAGCCAGGATTTGGAATTGGGCACTCTGGCTCCAGACTCTGTACTCAGTGTGAATCTGTTAAATTTAAATGAGCTGGAAGATAACTTACAGGATAAGTTTGTGGTCACTTTGATGGAGAAGAGTTTGGTTTTTGGATTGTAGAAAGAATGAAATAGGTAGAGCCCAGGAATTGCCATTCTGGAACCTATCTGGGACACTATCAGCTGTGTGAGGGTGAGGATTTGTTTGTTCTCCATCCTATCCCCAGATCTAGAACAGTGCTTGGTATGGAGTTAGTGCTCAGCAAATTTTTTTAAGTCAGTACATGAAATAGAATTTTACTCCTAGCTCTCAAAGGAATATATCACGTAAACTTCAGTTGTTCTTTCTTCCTTTGGTTCACTGTTCAGGATCCTTTCTGAATTGATAAGTTTATTTGCTTGTTTTTGCTGAACTTACCTTGCCCAGCTTTCAAAGGATGCCAGTTTACTGTTTTGTAGATTTTAAAAAGTCAACTTATTTTTTAAATCAAAGTATTAGCCTTTAAGATTACCGCAGACATCTTTTTTTTAATATATAAATAAGATTTCTTCTTTTGATGCTCTTGGTTTTTCACATGCCTATGTTTAAGATGTAAGCCTTGAAAATGTTACTGAAGAACTGAAATTGCCATCTAATTATAATAGTTTAGGTAATATATGTATGTAATTCTTTTTAGAGAAGTTTAATAAATATTTCTCAACAGACTGAGAACATTATCTCTACTTTGGTTTTTTTTTTTTCTTTTTGTGCTAGTATTCTTAATATTTGATACTGACCCATCCTGTATCTGTGAACAAGCTTCCTTAGTGAGTGATTCACTAGGAAATTCTCTTTCCGGAACCCAATGATAATATAACTCAAGTAGGATCCCTACTAATGTCATAACACTGATTATGTAGAAGTCATATGATTTCTGTAGCAAATTAATAGGTGGTATAGGTTCCTTAAAGAAGAGTGAACTAATATATTCTCTACTTTATTCTAAATTAAATCATTTGGGGATAGAAAAGTGGGATTTTTTTTCTCTTTCCATCTATAAATGAATAAGGACTTAGTTTTTTAGACCAATATCTTGTTTCTCTTATTGACCTGATTCAGCTTATTAGCCTTGTATTAAAATATATGCCTCATATTTTCTGTTAAAGATAAAATTTGACTCCACTAAATTAAGAATTTATTTTTTAACTTTTGCTTCATGGAAATGTTAGGTCATAAATTAAAACATTTTAAAAAAATCACTATCCTAACAGTATTTTTATTCTAGAGTTAAAATGGTTATATATTAAGTATTTTTGTTGAAATAGGTATGTATAGGAATAGTTAGATAAGTTAATGAAAAAAATGTCAAGAATATTAGCCTAGTGTTTTAGTTAAAACAGCTTTTGGAACTGTCTTATGTGTGGATAAAGGTGATTCTTAATACTGTTTTACAAAATAGTCCCCCAGGTTTATATTTGTAGGTGTTACATCTTCCAAAGACTTCTTGAGTATTGTTTCAGGCAAGTTTGGGCCATAATCCTGAAAGACACAGTCCCTGATGCCATAATCCCAAATGCTAAAATCTCAAAAATGTAACAGTTGGGTATAACAGTTATGAGCAGATGAGCCGTATTTATGGAGATCAGAAAGTGAAATGTATAAATGCATATCACTGTGGTTGATAATTGTGTGTACCCAACTCTGTAACTGCAGTTTTTGAAAATACCACAATGGACAACCTTAGTCTTTTGACAAGAGCAATAAAAACCGAGTGGGTCACCACTATGTGTGCAGTCACTCAAAGAGCAGAGATCTCAACAAATTTTATCTTTCAGAAATGCAGATGAACAAAAAAGATGACTCATTTATTGAGGAAATTTCAACTTTTTTTTATTTTTTAAGAGGTTATGATCTAGCTATTTTCCCAGGCTAGAGTGCAATGGCTATTCACAGGCATGATCATAGTGCAGTTCAGCCTCGAATTCCTAGCTTCAAGCAATCCTCTCACCTCAGCCTTTCTAGTAGTTGGGACTACAGGCATTCCACTGATCCTGGCTTGTACGTTTTTACATGCATGCATGCACAATGCTTATACACAAAGTCAACGTTGTGAAGATGCACTTTTGTAGAGTCCAATTTGCAAAAGATGCATAAAACAAATAAGTATCTAAAGGTCTTTATATAATTTATACCTCCAGTATTAGGAATTATGTGAAGATGAAATATATAATATAGCCAATTGGCACTATATGTGAAGGGGCAGAAGTCATACTCCATTGAATAATTTATTTGTCCAAAGAGATTTCTTGTATGTCTTACCTGCATGTTCATTTCTGTGATCTTCAGAATACTTGTATTTGGAATGTAGTTGTGGTCTACAAATTTTGTAAGTGTATGCTATCCATTTGAAAGTTGGGTTATTATACCACATCTTAAAAATACCTTTTCATGAAGCGTACAAAAGGATTACATGATGCAGATTTTGCCAGCTTGCTTGAGTGTTGCCTTTAACCATCCTCTGTAGTCTAAAATGAGGAGAGAATATGCTACAATTGAACTGTGTACAATCTGTACGATGTTCATTACAGTTGTTATGGAATAGAGGCATCAAAACCATGTACATGTTCACAAAACAAAATACCGATCTGATGTAATATTAAAAATATTTTTGCGACGATTTGTTTTTACAATAAATATTTCAATAAAAGAAAAAAAAGCAAATCTGGTTATTGCTTGGCAGTTGTAATTAAAATGGTTTTCTGCTTTTGCAGCACCAGTAATAATTAGCTTTTTAGCTTTTATCCTTTGCCATTAGGTAATCTTGTTCCCTTTTTGCTAGGGAACTGTTTCACAGATCGCTTCCATTGTGTTGTAAAGAATAAAGTAAGAAGGAATGATATTTGGCTTCTCCAACACCAAATCTATATTAGGGTTTTCCAGAGAGATAGAACCATATGTATAGATGTGGCATACATGTACATAGATATGTGAGAGGGGATATATTAGGGGTATTGGCTCATGCAGTTGTGGTTGTTGAGAAGTTCCATGACAGGCCATCTGCAGGCTGGAGACCTTGGAATGCTGGTAGTGTGATTCAGTCCAAGTCTGAAGGCCTTAGAGCCAGTGAAGCTGATGGTGTAACTTTCTGTCTGAGGCCAAAAAGCCTCAGGACCCAGGAGGCTACTGATTTAGTCCTGGAGTTCAAAGGCTGGCGAGCCTAGTGCTTTGTTGTCCAAGGGAACAGAAAAGTCTGTCCCAGCTCTAAGAGAAAAACCAGCTCACCTTCTGTGTTCTCACTGGGTCCTGGCTGATTGGACGGCGCTCAAGTACACTGAGGGCAGGTCTTCCCCACCCAGTCCACTCAGACTTACACACGTATTTCCTTTGGAACCATCCTCACAAATATACCCCAAATAATGCCTTACTGGGTATTTTTTTTATGTAATAAAGTTGAAACCTAGAATTAAGCCCCTTTTCAATGTGGACTCATGCATCTCTTTAAGCCATACTTAATTTCCAAATGGAGACAAATAATGAGGTGATAGTTCTACCTAACATGATCCAACTATCCTGTGTACAGCCAAAATGCACAAATCCCTTCCCCAGAATTTGACTTTCAGGATTTCAGTGTTAGGGATTTAAATCTTTTGGATTGCGATTTTCAGGATTTTGGATATTAGGAATTTTTAGACTTTAGGGATTTTGATCTTTTGAGATTTTAACATTCAGAATTATGGCGTTCTGGATTGTGTCTTTTGGGATTATGACTGTCACCCGTTTCAGATAGTTTGTGCTAAATTATTATCTAGTTTTTAGATATAGCAGCAAAGTAATTCTTATGTATATAAACCACGAATCTATAAATCTTTATAGGTCCCTTACTAAGTATCAGACGTAGTGCATAGTATTTATATTCATTATTTAATTATCACAAAATAACCATATAAAGTCGTTACTTTACCTCTAAAAAGGGGATAAGGAAACAGATTCAAGAAATTCATTAATTTGGAAGTGGTCACTCAGCCATGAAGTGATAGAGCCAGGGCTGGAATGCAGCTCTGTGTGGCTCCAAAACCGATTTCTTGCTTTAAACATAGAATTGTACACTATGTGGCTGCTTCCTTTTCCCTACACAGAAAACCCTTCTCTGCCTGCCCCCAGCTCAGGCAGCCTCCACACGTGTATGTGCTCTCTTTCTCTTCTCCATTCTTTCTTAATCACAGCATTTATCTGACATAATTTTGTCTTTTATCTGTTTCCTCCACAAAATGTAAGCTCTGTGAAATAGAAACTTTGCCTCCTTCATCCCTGTGGCCTAAGGTAGCACCTGGTACACAGTGGGAGCTGACAAATTTGTTGTAAAGAATGTGAGCCATAAGATTATATCAGTTCATAATGTTCACTTTTAAAATCACTTTTGTAGGATAAACTCATTTTTTTTCTTTTCAACCAGTGATTTAAGTGAGAGAGTTGAAGAGAAGTACCTTGAGGAGATGCTGAGGAATCGGTTAAGTAGGAGACAAGTCAAAGCTCTTGTGGCAGTAGCGATTGGAAGTGGTTTGGATGAGCATGGTGGTGAACCTGCCTGAGCTACTCTAGCCTTCTCTAGTCCCCGGTCCAGTTGCTTCCTAACTACTGCCAGAAAATCCTCTTAAGTAGAACTCTTGTCACATTCTTCTCATTTGTATATTGAATGAAATACACGCACCTTAACTTGGTATCCACTCTAGGACCCTGTCTGGCATCTCCAGCTCCATCTCCTTGCTTTCCCACACATATCTGCTACTGCAGCTCTGTGCCCCACAGGTGTCTCTGTTTCCAGGCTTGAGTTCATGCCTTCTTTTCCCATTCTCCATCTTTTGAGGCTATTGTCTTTTAAGGCCTTTCTCATATGATCTTTTCTTCCATAAAACTTAACATTTCCTTAATTGGATGTTTCTTTCATAGCATTTTGCAGGTTTTTTTGTGTGTGTACCTGTAATCTTTACTTTTTATTATAACTTTCTACATGTGTTCTTGCCTTCCTTTTTCAGTCCTTTTTGAGGGCAAGACTGATGTGTTGTCACTCCCTGGTATCTTCTGCAGTGCAGTGAACATATGAACAAACAGTAGGTTTTGAGGTAGAGAAGAACAATTGTAGGAAAAAAGACAAAATTAATGGTATTTAGTTTTGTTAAAGGGAAGACTTGTCCTTAGAAGAAGAGCCAGGAAAAAAAAATGTTGGTAATTAGTGAAGTATATTGGGTCTAGCATTTTGGAGTAAAAGACAGGAAACCAACAGCGGAAATGACTAGGTGAATACCATTTTTCACAGTTCAAGGATGAGTCTCAATACTTGTCCTCAGGGTGTTTAGCAGTATAGTGCAGGAAGCAAACGACTAGATCAGTGATAATGCATTGTAACAGTTTGGCCATAGAGCTGAGTGCAGTGACTCCTGCCTGTAATCCCTGCTACACAGGAAGCTGAGGAGGAGAATGGCTTGAGCCCAGTTCGAGGCTGCAACAAGCTATAGGCAGCAGAGTAAGACCTGGTTTTTAATAAATAAATTTTAAAAATTGGCCAAAGAGAAGGGAAGGTGCTAGAAAACATTAGTAAAATTTAGAAAAGTGTTTTGAGTAAGAGCTAGTGATCTTAGCAAGATTTAGGTCCTGAGCATGTGGGCAGAAAGGTTGGCATCATGTAGGAGGAGGCTGTCTTAGAGTCAAGACATTAATTATCTTGCTTCTCTTAAATGCGCATTACAGAAGGTATCACAAGGATATTTTAGGAGGATGATGGTGAAGGGCTAGTTTTTATTTACACTCAGATCTTAAGGGAGAAGTAGGTCAGTGTTCTAAGGAACAATAGTGAATTTAGTGTTTGAAACCTATATAGCATCTTGTCCTTCCATGCTTCATGTGTTTGCAAGACTGAGATAACAAATCATGGGAATGAGGGAAGAGTAAAAGAGATGACTAGAGGTTGAGACAAATTACTCTTGGATGTCCTAGGTTCTTGGTTATGATACCTTGTCTGAGATTTTTTCCCCTCTTTTTATTGATGTGAAATTCACATAACAAAATTAACCATTTTTTTTTTCTTTTTTCTTTTTTTTTGTAGAGACAGGTCTCACTGGCTTGCCCAGGCTAGTCTTGAACTCCTGTTCTCAAGCAGTCCTCCCACCTTGGTCTCCCAAAGTGTTGGGATTATAGGAATAAGCCACTGTGCTTGGCTGTTAACCATTTTTAAGTGAACAATTGAGTGGTATTTAGTGCATTATAATGTATGCACCCATGACCTCTGTCTAGTTCCAAAATATTTTTATCACCCCCAAAATAAACCTGGTACCCATTAAGCAGTTATTCCCCTTTAGCCCCTTCTCCTAGCCCCTTGCAACCACCAATCTGCTTTCTGTCTCTATGGATTTACTTATTTTAGATGTTTTATATAGCGGGAATCATACGATAGTGACCTTTTATGTCTGACCTCTTTCACTTAGCATGATGTTTGGTGGTTCATCCACATTGTACTGAGTATTTCATTTCTTGTTAGGGCTGAATTGTATTCCATTTTTTATACACAGACACACACACACACACACCCACACACACACACACACACACACACACACACCCCACATTCTGTTTATCATTTCATCTCTTTGATGGACATTTGAGTTGTTTACACCTTTTGGCTATTTTGAATGTGTTACTGTGAACATGTGTGCACATCATTTGTGTGAACACCTGTTTTCATTTATTTTGGATATACACATAGGAATGGAATTCCTGGATCATGGTAGTTCTATATTCAACTTTTTTGAGGACCCACCAAACTTTTTCACAGTGGCTGAACTATTTTATGTTCCCAACAGGAATATATGAGGATTTCAGTTTTTCCACATCATCACCAACACTTGTAATTTTTTTTTATTATACCCATCCTAGTGAATATGAAGTGGTATCTTATTGTGGTTTTTTTTTCCTAATATAGTAACTTTTGAAAAAAATTAGTGGACTTCATTTCTTAGAGCAGTTTCAGGTTTACAAAAAAATGAGCAGTAAGTAGAGTTCCTGTTTATCCCTCCCCCACCCCAATCATAGTTTCCCATTATTAGCATCTTATATTAGTGTGGTACATTTGCTACAATTGATAAACCAATATCGATACTTTATTATTAGCTAAAGTCCATATTTGGGTTCATTCTTTGTTGTGTATTCTTTGGGTTTTGACAAATGCATAATGTCATGTGTCTACCATTGTAGTGTCATACAGAATAGTTTCACTATCCTAAAAGTCCCCTGTGCTCTCCATCCATTTATACCTCCCTCTGTGTCCTTGGATCCTTGGCAGCCGCTTATCTTTTTATTGTCTTTATGAAGTTTTGCTTTTTCCAGAATGTCATATTGCATTGGATATGTAGTTAGAGTCACATAGCCTTCTCAGACTGGCTTCTTTCACTTAGTGTTAGGCATTTAAGTTTCTTCCATTTCTTTTTGTGGCTTGATAGCTCATATTTTTTTGGTCACTAATATTTTATTATATGGGCAAATCACAGTTTCTTTATTCATATATCTATTGGACATCTCAGTTGCTTATAATTTTTGGCAGTTATAAAGTTGTAAATATTAATGTGCAGGTTTTTGTGTTTACATAGGTTTTTAACTTGGGTAAATACATGGAAGCACAACTACTGGATCATATGATAAGACTTAGCTTTTTAAGAAACTGTCAAACTGTCTTCCAAAGTGGCTGTGCATTAACTTTTCTTTTTCTTTTTTTATTGTGGTAAAAAATATATACAGAGTGCACACAAAATGTATACACATTTTAAGGATGGAAAAAACTGTATTAAAATTATAATACTCATATATTGATAACAAAAGATAAATACAAGTCACATTTGACTTCCACAGTTACAAGAGGGGCACACTGTTTGTTTGGTAGACTTCTGTGGCAAGTGCGTAAACTGTTCTAACACCATAGCAGAAGAAGCAGGACTTGTTGCTGTGCAAGGCCTCCCAGATCTTCCCTTGTGTATATCACACAGTACCACACGTCTCAAACTTATCACAAATACATGCAGTTATTAGGTGTGTTGGAGGTTCTGTTGCATACTCACACCTCCATTGTCATTGTATTTCCACAATGTTCTCAAATTTCAAATACTACTTCAATTGGTCCTGTGCGCTTTGAACAACCGTGCTTCTGCCATTTTCTTTGTCCTGCCTGTTGCATGGTGATGCTAGCATTCATTTGATTAACTCCATCTTTTGAGTGAACGTCATACTACACATTGCTACCGTAATTCAATTCAACTTCGAAAAGTAATACATAGATAACATCTCTTAAAATGTGCATACATATTTTTGGCACCCCCTGGTATGTGTACATATACATAACATTTTCTAAAATGGACATAGCCTTTTTTTTTCTTTTTTTTTTGAGTCAGAGTCTCTGTCATCCAGGCTAGAGTGCAGTGGCACACTCATGGCCACTGCAGCCTCCACCTGCTGGGCTCAGGCTATATTTCCACCTCAGCCTTCCAAGTCACTGGAGCTGCAGGCATGTGCAACCATGCCCAGCTAATTTTTTGATTTATCGTAGAGACAAGGTTGCCCAGTCTTGTCTCAAACGAGATGTCCCTGGGCTCAGGGAGTCCTCTTGCCTCAGCCTCCCAAGATGCTGTGATTACAGGCATGAGCCACCGCACCTGGCTCACTTTAGGCATTTTTAAGTGTACAATTAAGTCACAGTGATTACACTCAGTATTTTGCAACCACTATCACTGCTTCCAAAAACATTTTTTTTTTTTGAGTTGGTATCTTACTCTGTCGCCCAGACTGGAGTGCAGTGGCCTCTCCCGGCCAGCACAGCCTCGACCTGCTGGGCTCCGGCGATCCTTCCGCCTCAGCCTTCTGAGTAGCCGGAATTACAGGTGTGTGCTACCACGCCCAGCTAATTTTTTGATTTTATTGTAGAGATGAGGTCTCGCCTGCCCAGGCGGGTCTTGAACCCGCGGGCTCAGGCAATCCACTCACCTCAGCCTCCCAAAGGCGTGGGATTACAGGCTGAGCCACCAAGCCCGGCTCCAAAAACATTTTAATTAGCCCAAACAGAGACTCTGTATCCATTAAGCAGTAATTCCCCATCCCTTTCTTCCCCAGACCCTCATAACTTCTTACCTACTTTCTGACTGAATTTGCCTGTTCTAGGTATTTCATATAAGTGGGATCAGACAATATTTGTCCTTTTGTGTCTGACTGATTTCACTTAGCATAGTGTTTTCAGAGTTCACCCATGTTGTAGCATATACCAAATTTGTTTATCCGTTCATGTGCTGATGGACACTTGAGTTGTTTCTACATTTTGGCTATTTTGAATAGTGTTGCAATGGACATTGGCATACAGGTAACCATTGGAGTCTGTTTTCATTTCTTTTGGGCATATTTACCTGGGCTATAGTTGTTGGTCATACAACAACTCTTAGGTTTAACCTTTTGAGGAACTGCTAAACTTTTTAAAGCATCTCCACCATTTTACGTTCCTACCAGCAACATAGAATTCCAGTTTCTTCATATCCTGGCCAACACTTAACAGTTTTTCATTTTTTGATTATAGCTATTCTGGGTGTGAAGTGGTATCTCATTGTGTTGATTTGCATTTCCCTAATAACTAAGATGTTGAGCATCTTTTCATGTGCTTGTTGGCCATTTGTATATCTTCAGAAAAAGTATGTTCAATTTCATTGCATTGCCCATTTTTTAACTTGTCTTTTTGTTGTTATGTATTCTGAATACTAGACCTTTATCAGGCATCAGATATATGATTTTGCGTCATCTGGGAATTTGGAGTTCTGCTAGTATCATTTGGACAAGTTTAGATATGAATAATTCTATGTGCCTTTGGACAGTAGTAGAATCCCAGAGCTGGAAGAAATTTTGAGTAATTTTGAAATTTGTTAGGAGCTTATGTTTTTATATAGTCATTGTGTTTTGCTTTATTCGTGTGTGTGTGTTTTTTTAAAGATTTCTTTGAAACCTGTACAGCTCACTAGATCCACGAGATCTGGAAAAACAAGTCCCAGCATGTATAAAAATTGTAAGCTACTTTATTCTTGAAACAGAGATAGTCATATTTGAGCACCTCTCTTGTGTTTTAGTCAGAAGGTCATATTCCAAACCCAGAATCACAGGAGCACTCCCTAGTAATGGACAGTCTATTGTGAAACTTCAGTGGGACGCTGGTTCATTTAACTTTATCAGCACATTGGTATGTGTGTCACCTGCTTCTCTTCATGTCAACTGTCTGACTTGGGAACAGGGTTTTGTGTGTTAACTGCTTATCTTTCAGCCAGTTCCTTTCCCACTTGATTCCCTTTCTGGGCTGTAGTATGTTATAGAAGCTTTGAGGAAAGGGCAACGACAGAAGCTGTTCCTCTCCTTTAATGAGAAGGTTCATTTAGCTGTTTGAACTTAAAAAAAGGCAGATATTCTTGGGCTTTTTACAAGATTGATTTTCATATAGCTTGAGGACTCCGTGTGTTATAGGCACTTGTTTTCTGATTATCTGCTTTAGGTATTCACTGCTCCCCAGTGACTGCTCTTTCCTCTTATAGCTCCTGGAGGAACTCTCCTTCCTCCTTTCCCTAGTCTTCCAAGAACCAGCTTCTTCATGCTGGCTCAAGCAGTTGAAGAGAAGGCACTCATTAGAATTATTTATGTCACCACGAATAGAACTAAGTAAGAATTGTCTGTTTAAATTTAACATTTTAAAAATCTTTTATTAGGTGGGGATGGGAGAAATATGAAGAAAAGATGTTCTTTGAGTTTTTCATGCCAAAGACTTTCAGTTGAAATTGTTGGGTATGCTTAACACAATGAAAGAAATGCAAGTAGCTTATAAACCTGGACCATTGGGTAACATTTATTATTAGTATCCCTATTGTTGCTCTTGCAAGTGCCTTTCAGTTTTATTGCTTTAAAAACTGCCTTTCCTTTTAAATACTCCTCTTTAGCATTTTGTTCCTGCCTCTTTCTTTCTTTCTTTCTTTCTTTCGTAGCACATGGGTAGGGAGATCATTAAAATTTAACATACCTCAACTAAGTGCTTGAATTTGAGTTAAAAATTTGTCTATATAGTATACTTGTGATGGCCCCTCGTAAGATTGTAATGGATAGCCGGGCTCAGTGGCTCAGCCTGTAATCCCGCACCTTGGGAGGCAGAGGTGAGTGGATTGCCTGAGCCCGCGGGTTCGAGACCCGCCTGGGCATCTTGGTGAGACCTCATCTCTACAATAAATAAAAAATTAGCTGGGCGTGGTAGCATACGCCTGTAATTCCGGCTGCTTGGAAGGCTGAGGTGGAAGGATCGCCAGAGCGCAGCAGGTGGAGGCTGCGGTGGCTGGGAGCGGCCATTGCACTCCAGTCTGGGCGACAGAGTGAGACTCCAACTCAAAAAAAAAAAAAAAAAAGATTGTAATGAATATTTGTTTAGTTAACTGTGGTACTCTACATATAGAATATATTCATGTCATTTTTAGAAGACATTCTAGTATTCACCAGGCTTTTTGGGTCTGTGACTTGATATCTCTTATTTGTTCTGGAAAATTCCCAGCAGTTTTATTTTCACAGATTACCTTGCCCCCATTCCCTTCTCATTCTAAGATTCCAACTATTCAGGGATGTATTAGACTTCACTGTATCCTTTTACTACCCTCTCGTCTATATTTTTTATCCTTTTCTATTTTTCATTCGGGGTAGTTTATTTTGACCTATCTTTCAGTTAACCAATTCTCTCTGACTAATCTGTTTTTAATTTAAATTTAGAACTCAATGGATAGGTTGGTTTTTTTTTTTTCAGTTTTGGTTCTTTTCAAATCTGCTTTGTTGTTTTTTAAGGATTCCCATTCCCTGCTAAATTTTTCAAGTTTGACTTTTATTTTCTAGTACATAGTAATATGGTTGTTTATAGTTTCTTATTTTATTTTATTTTTATTTTAAGAGATATGGTCTTGCTTTGTCACCCAGGTTGGAGTGCAGTAGTACTGTCATAGCTTACTGCAGCCTCAAACTCCTAGGCTCAGGCAGTCCTCCTGTCTCAGCATCCCAAGTAGCTGGGACTACAGGCACATGCCACCACAACTATTGTTTAATTTTGTTGTAGAGATAGGCTCTATGTTGCCCAGGCTAGTCTTGAACTCCTGACCTCAAGTGATCCTCCCACCTTGGCCTCCCAAAGTGCTGGGATTACAGGTGTGAGCCACTGTGCCTGGACTCCTATATTTAGACTCCTGACAGAGTTCCTTTAGATCTGTAACTGTTTATGATAGTACTTATTCTTTTGTCTATACATATGATTGTGTGCAGGACATGGCATTTCAAACATATGCAATATACAACATATACAGTAATTAGAGGGCTTGGATGATATCTTTTTTCCCAGGTGCCTGAAGTCATTAGGAAACCAGGATCACTTTAATACAAGCTGAAGATGCAGCCCTTTGGGGCCTCAGTTTATAGGTTTGCAGTGGGGTACAGGTTACTGAGTGTCTCCTTATGCAGTGCTCTGGATGATGAAGCCAGCCTCTCCCTGGACATCTTGTCTTCCTCTGGCAAATTAACAAATGCCCCCAAGTCTTGCCTCTTTCTTTGGATTTCCATCCTTTTCAGTATATTAACTTGGTAGTACTTCACAATCAGATTAGCTTTTCGTTACTTTAAAAAACATGATGTATATTTTTCCCAGTTTTCTGTCAAAGTATTTAGCTTATATTATTGGAAACAGAAAATGAGATCTTATTTTCATGGACACATGTAATTTTAACATTAACCTCGAAACAAGTGACCATATGATGAGAGATACTACCATACGATGAGAGATGATGAGAGATACTATATTTTTGTTTATGTCTCAATGTGATACTAAGAATAAAAAACCTGAACTGGTCCTTTAAACCATGTGGTGTCAGTTGGCAGATGCTCCGAGATACACTGTTTAGAGCGTGATCTCTGCAGCCAACTGTCTGATTTTTTAATCTCAGTTGTCACTTATTTGCAGAATGACGTTAAACAAATAAGTTAACTATTCTGTACCTCTGTTTCATTGTCTAGAAAATGGGGATAATAATTGCACTTAACCTCATAGGGTGATTGTGCCAATTAAATTAGTTCGTAACTTAAGCTTTTAGCATCTTGCCTGAACTCACAGTAATTACTAAATAACTTTTAACTATTATCATTACCTCTTGGAAACTTCGGAAATACAGACATACTTCGTTTTATTATGCTTCACAGATAAGAGTTTTGTTTTTTCTTTTTTATATTTTTGAGACGGGGACTCAGTCTGTCCCCCAGGCAGGAGGGCAGTCACATGATCATGACTTATCATAGCCTCAACCTCCTGCTCTCAGGCAATCCTCCTGCCTAAGCCTCCCGAGTAGCTGAGACTATAGTCATGCACCACCATGCCTGGCTAATTTTTTGGATTTTTTTTTGTAGAGACAGGGTCTCACTATGTTGCTTATGTTGGTCTCATACTCTTGGGCTCAGGCAAATCGCCTGCCTCAGCCTCCCAAAGTGCTGGGATTACAGGTGTGGGCTGCCATGCCTGGCCTATTTTTTATTTTTTTAAAACAAATGGAAGGTTTGTGACAACCCTGCATTGAAGTCTTGTCAGAGCTATTTTTCCAACAGCATGTGCTTTCTTTGTGTCTGTGTTCACCTTTTGGTAATTCTCTCGATATGTCAAACTTTCTCATTTTATCTGTTATGATAATCAATGATCTTTGATATTACTTTTGTAATTGTTTTGGGTCACCATGATGTATGCCCATATAAGACAGATAACTTAATCTATAACTGTTGTTTATGTTCTGACTGTTCCACCAACTGGGTGTTCCCTTATTTCTCTCCCTTTCCTCAGGCTCCCAATTTCCCAAGACATAACAAACAATATTGAAGTTAGGTCAGTCAGTAACCCTACAGTGGCCTCTAGGTGTTCACATCAAAGGAAGAATCACATGTCTCTTGCTTTCCATCAAAAGCTAGTAATGCTTAAGCTTAGTGAAGAAGGCATGCTGAAAGCCAAGATAGGCCCCAAACTAGGCATCTTGTGCCAAACAGCCAAGTTGTGAATGCAAAGAAAAAGTTTTTGAAGGAAATGAAAAGTTCTACTCCAGTGAACACATGAATGATAAGAAAACACAACAGTCATACTGCTGTTATGGACAGAGTTTTAGTGGTTGGAACACAGGAGTTAACAAACCACCACCTTCCCTTAAGCCAAAACCTAATCCAGAGCAAGACCCTCCTAACTCTCATCAATTCTGTGAGGGCTAAGAGATAAGAAAGCTTCAGAAGAAAAGATTGAAGCTAGCAGTGTTGGTTCAAGAAATTTATGGAAAAAAGCTATCTCTGTGACATAAAACTGCAAGGTGAAGCAACAAATGCTGATGAGAAGCTGCAACACGTTATCCAGAAGATCTAGCTAAGATAATTAATGAAGATGACTAATTAAACAACAGATTTCTCACAGAGATAAGATAGGCTTCTGTTGGAAGAAGATGCCATTTAGGACTTTCATAGTTAGAGAGGAGAAGTCAATGCCTGGCTGCAAAAGACAAGTTGACTTTCTTGTTAGGGGCTAACGGAAATGATGACTTTAGTTGAAGTCAGTGCTCATTTACCATTTCAGTGATCCTAGAGCTCTTAAAGATTATGTTAAATCTACTCTGTCTTTGCTCTGTAAAGTTAACAACAAAGTCTAGATGACAGCACATCTGTTCACAGCATAGTTTATTGCATATTTTAAGCCTACTGTTGAGACTTATACTCTGAAAAGAAGATGTCTTCAAAATATTACTGTTCATTGGCATGCACCTGGTCACCCAAGAGCTTTAATGGAAATATACAAGGAGATTGATGCTGTTTCCATGCCTACTAACAGGACATCTGTTCTGGAAAGAATTCACCATTCTAAATGCCATTAAAAACATTCATGATTCATGGGAGAAGGTCAAAATATCAACATTAACAGGAGTTTGGAAGAAGCTGATTCCAACCCTCATGAATGACATTGAAGGGTTCAAGATTTCAGTGGAGCAAGTAACTACATATGTGGTAGAAACAGCAAGAGAACCAGAGTTAGAAGTAAAGCCTAGAGATACGACTGGATCGCTACAATCTCATGATAAAACTTGAATCGGTGAGGAATAACTTCTTTCGGATGAGCAAAGAAAGTAGTTTCTTGAGATGGAATCTCCTGTTTGTGAAGATACTGGTAACGTTGAAATGACAACAAAGAATTTAGACTTACGTAAACTTAGTGGATAAAGCAGCAGCAAGATTTGAGAGGACTGACTCCAATTTTGAAAAGAAGTTCTGCTGTGGGTAAAAAGCTGTCGTATAGCATCAAATGCTACAGAGAAATCTTTTGAAAAAGGAAGAGTCCATCAATGCAGCTGACTTCATGGTTGTCTTATTTTAAGTAATTGCCACAGTCCACAGTCACTCCAACCTTCAGCAGCACCACCCTGATCATGAACATCAAGGCAAGGACCCTCCACCAGTAAGAAATATGACTCCTTGAAGGTGCAAATGATTGTTAGTATTTTTTAGCAACAAAGTGTTTTTCAAATTAGGTGTGTAATTGTCTTTTAGACATAATGCTATTGCACACTTAATAGACTGCAATATAGTGTAAACATATGAAAGTTAATATGCACCAGGAAACCAAAAAATTCGTGTGACTTGCTTTATTGCATTGACCAGGAACTGAACCCACTGTGTCTCCAAGGTTACACCTGTGACTAATTGTTCATAAGATGTTTATGTCTTTTGGCTTTTATTTTTACAATTTAGGATTGCAGGTGGCTGCTCTTCGTAGGATTATTTCACAATTACTGAGGTTAGGGCGTTTGCTAGTTTCATGCTAGTGGTCAGTAAAGGAAGAAAAACTCTTGCACTTCAGTGTCCATCTCATCTGCCTCCAGTGGGGGCTCCACCAGTCATACCACTGTCCCTCCGTGGGCAGGATGGGGATTGGTCTTGTGGCTTGTGACTCTTGCTCTGTAGAGTAAGAATGTGCTTTGTTGGCATTCTTCATTGTGAATTAGAGGATTGATGAGGATTCAACCCTGCTGTGATATTTATGAATGGCCTATAGATCCCAGGGTATGGGATCTTTCCTAATTAATGACATAAAAATTATCTGTCACAGAGTGAGTGTACACCAATCAGTAGTAACTTACTGTGTGGTTTTTTTGTTGTTGTTTTGTTTTTTGAGTTGGAGTCTCACTCTGTTGCTCAGACTGGAGTACAGTGGCACGCTCACAGCCACTGCAGCCTCGACCTGCTGGGCTTAGGCAATCCTTCCACTTCAGCCTTCCAGGTAATGCAATTACAGACGCACGCCACTACACCTGGCTGATTTTTGTGATTTAGTGTAGAGACGAGATCTCATCAAGTTTGCCCAGGCTGGGCTCAGACAGTCCTCTTGCTTTGGCCTACCAAAGTGCAGGGATTATAGGATAAGCCACCTCGCCTGGCTTGTGTGTGTGTGTGTGTGTGTGTATGTGTGTTTAGGGTTTACTTTGTTGTTTTTTGTTTGATTGATAGCTAACCTCTTCTTCAACTTTTTTTTTCCTTTTTATTTGTCTTTTTCCTATTTTGCCATCACTTCAAATTTTTACCTGGGAAAGAGAAAGAAGGTGGTAATACTAATAGTGGATGATTTGAATTTATATGGTACTTAGCAGTTTACAGATCATTCCTGTAAGGGTGGTAAGGTAGGTTAACTCTATTTTACAAATGAGTAAAGTGGGACTTGAAGGTTAAATAACTTGCCCAAGTCAGAGCAACTGACAAAACTAGTAAGTATTTAAACTTAGGTTTCCTCATGCTAAATGTAGTAGTTTTTCCAGTGCATGACCTAGGAGAATCAATGGAAAACAAGTTTAATAGAGGAAGCAATTGCACCTTGCTAAAATAAAATTGTGTTTTTATTTATTTTGCTTACTAAAATAATACTCCATATCCAGATGATTTTTCTTCTTTCTTTTTTTTTTTTTTTTTGAGTTGGAGTCTCACTCTGTTGCCCAAGCTAGAGTACAGTGGCACGCTCACGGCTACTGCAGCCTTGACCTACTGGGCTCAGGAAGTCCTTCTGCCTCAGCCTTCCAAGTTGCTGGTACTGCAAAGTGCATACCACCACACCTGGCTAATATGTTTATTTATTGTATAGATGAAGTTTTGCCAAATTGCCCAGGCTGGTCTTAAACCCATAGTCTCAGGCAATCCTCTTGTCTCTACCTCCAAGTGCTGGGATTACAGCACCATGCTGGCCCCAGATGATTTTCTAAACATGTTTTTTCCTGGTCTCTTCGTCATTTAGTTTGACTCTAGGTAAGATAGCAGTGCTCAGTACTCTTTCTGTCCCTTCATGATAGAGTTGGTATATACTGATTGGTACCTAGTATTCCGTCATTCTTCTTTCTAATATGTTACACTGAAGGAGTCTTCTGTTGAAGAGAGAGGAGGGGTTTATGGTTATTGCTTCTCAAATCTCTTGAGAAAGATAGCAAACAGTTATCAGGAATAGTTTTCTCTTGTCTTAGTGTCTGTTATATTTACACATGGCACCTTTCTTGTTACAGTTATGGCTTATCCCTCTTCCCTTTTTATTGAATGAGTGAGAACCTAAAATAAGGTCTAGAGCTAAAGCCATTCACGAAGATCTTATGCTAACAGAATTGACCTTCCCTTTTGTTTCTTTAAGGTCTTCTAACCCCAGATTAGTTTGTTAATTCTTGATGCTCTTCTTAGATACTTAGGGGTGATTGTTTCTCCTGAGTTTGGAGGTAGAGTTTTGATGTTTGTAATATGTTTGAAACTATCCTTTGAACTATTTATTTATAGGTGTGAGCTTTTGTGTTTTATTTTGCTTTTCTTTTCAAGTGGGAAACTCTCTCTTTAGAAGGATGTTTATCTTACATATGTTTTTTAAAAGAGAGAAGTTAATATCATTTTTCAGTATTTTGGGATTGTGGTGAGTTTGAGGCAACAGTGGAAATACAGAAGTGTAAACTCACCTCCACTCTTCCTAACTCCTGTGTTCATTTCACAGGAATTAATCATCCAGACAATATTCCTCCCATACCTGTATCCCCAGCCATACGGAGAGGACCCTATAAACTGTAAAAAGGTCCATTGGCTTTTATCTGGAGTGGACTATTCCCATAGAACTCAGTTCTGCCTTTTGCTTGTTTTGACAGGTTGACCTATGGTGTTGGTACCTCTAATAAAATCAAGTCTAAATGCTTTGGTTGACTGCGTTTCTCATTGCTTTGCCCAAGAAGGCCAAGGACACAGTAAAATCTGTTTGTCCCATCCTATATTTCCTTTCTAAGATTGTTAACTAGCACTTTTGTTTTACAGTGTATTATTTGTTTGGACCCAACTTCTGTTCATAAATTCAGATGTGGTCAGTTGGTGTTAAAAGAACTTTTTGGGCCGGGTGTGGTGGCACACACCTATAATCCCAGCACTTTGGGAGGCCGAGGTGAGAGGATTGCCTGAGCCCATGGGTTTGAGACTAGCCTGGGCAACTTGACGAGACCTCATCTCTACAATTAATCAAAAATTAGCCAAGCATGGTGGTGCATGCCTGTAGTTCCAGCTACTTGGAAGGCTGAGGTGGAAGGATCGCCTGAGTCCAGCAGTTTGAGGCTGCAGTGGCCGTGA
>NW_007249744.1:198509-273124 GCF_000164805.1 Carlito syrichta
AGAAATGAGGTCTCGCCAAGTTGCCCAGGCGGGTCTCGAACCCACGGGCTCAGGCAATCCACTCACCTCAGCCTCCCGAAGGCACGGGATTACGAGTCACCGAGCCCGGCTAAAAAAAGAACTTTTTGAATTTTAAACATGTTGTGTCTCTGGTTTTTTGTGTCTCCATGTTTACGTATATGTAAAGTAACTTTTAGTATTTCTGTGTTTCATTGTACTAAACTTAAGTGCTTTCTTTCAAGGGTCAGAAGTTTTAGAAAGCAACTAACTTTCAAAACTCCTTAAAAAGCCGTAAGGAAACTCTTTGATTCACATTGTTTACATTTTTAATAGCATGTTAAGTAGCTTTTATTCATCAGAAGTGGTAATCTATTATGTTCAGCCACCTTGTGGGAGAGGTGAAAATTAACCTGCCTCTTTCCTTATACTTTATGAGGTTCAAAGCAGAGACTGAGGGGAGGGATTATAGAAACCCTTTCTAGGTATTCATTTTCCTCACAGATTAAAACTTTTGGTCTTCATCTATTATTGTTACTTTTGTCAGGAGAATATATATTGTCAACTTAATTCATCCAGCATTTGCATATGCTTGCTATGTGTATGGTAGTAGGAGAACCAAGGTCCTATGCTGTGGGTGAAATAGAAGAGTATATAATAACTCTGATAATGCTGACCATGGTTTGTCTCTGGGAAGGTGTTAGGGGAGAAGAGGGATTTGCACTGGACTTGAAAGGTGAGTGATATGTCAGCAAAGCTATTATTCAGGCAGAAGGGCCAGCTTGAACAAAGGAAAGGTCGTAAAAGGTATGTGCTGGGTATGCTGGTAATTACACAGAATGTTACTAAGAGCAGTGGAGGTTACCGATACTAGTCCTAGCCTGTCTTCTTTGCTGATTAGCTGTGTAACCTTGTGAGAGTTACTTCAACTTTCAGAGCCTCAGTTTCTTTATCGGTAGAATGGTTAATTAATAACTACATCATAGAGGTGGGATAAAATGAGAGTATATATTGCCTAGCACCTAGTGTAAATACTCAATAAGAAGTAGCTGCCAATTATTAAATTTATTTCTTCTTAAATTCTATTTCTTGGCCAGGCATGGTGGCTCATGCCTGTAATCCCAGCACTTTGGGAGACAGAGGCGAGAGAGTATTGCTTGAGCCCAGGGTTTGAGACCAGCCTGGGCAACTTGGTGAGACCTTGTTTCTACAGAAAATCAAAACATTAGCTGAACGTGGTTGTGCATGCTTTTAGTTACAGCTACTTGGAAAGCTGAGGTGGAGCACTCCAGCTGGGTGATAGTGAGACTCTGACAGAGAGAGAGAGAGAGAGAGAGAGAGAGAGAGAGAGAGAGAGAGAGAGATTATTTCTTATTTAAAAACTAGCATTTTAAATGATCATACTGGTTTCTAGGAGATAACTATCCCCTGCAGTCCCACCCCACAAACATCTGTTGTCAACAGTTTGATGAATACCAGTCCCCTTTTTTATTTTCATCTGTATGCATCTTTGTTGTTGATGGTGGTGTTTTTGGTGCAGTGATGGGGGCACATTTTGAGAAATGCATAATTAGGTGATTTGGGTTTGGATGCCTTGAAGTGTACTTGGACCTAGATAGCATAGCATATTACATACCTATGCTGTGTGTAATAGCCTATTTCTCCTTGGCTATAAACCTGTACAGCATGTTACTGTACTGAATGCTGTAGGCAATTATTTCTGTAGCTAAACACTGAAAAAGTGCAGTAAAAAGTCTTTATTTTTATATAAAAATGTGGTTTATATAAAAGATTAAAAATGGTACACCTGTATATGGAGCTTACAGGACTGGAAGTTGTTCTGAGTGAGTCAGTGAGCAGTGAGTGAGTGGTGAATGAACGTGAAGGCCTGGGATATTACTGTAGACTACTGTAGACTTTATAAACACTGTACTACTAGGTTACACGTAATTTATTTAATGTTTGTTTACTTTTTTTTTTTTTTTTTGTAGAGGCAAGGTTTCGCTATGTTACCCAGGCTGGTCTCGAACTCCTGGGCTCAAGCAGTCTTCCTGCTTCTGCCTCCCAAAGTGCTGGGATTGCAGGTATGAGCCACCATGTCCAGTAAAATAATTTGTTTTTCTTTTTTTTGCAAAATAACTTCTAAATAATAAACCAACCTTAGTTTACTGTTACATTTTACTTCATAAACTTAAAATTTTTTTAAATTGGATTTTTGTAATAACACAGCTTAAACCACAAATATATTGCTATACAGCTGTACAAAAAACTTTTTAATAGCTTTTTCTATAAGCTTTTTTCTATTTTAAAAAATTATTTGTTTTACTTTTTAAGCATTTTTGTTAAAAACTAAGACACAAACGCACACATTAGCCTAGACTTAGGCAGAGACAGGATCATCAATATCACTGTCTTTTACCTCCACATCTTGTCCCACTGGAAGGTATTCAGGGGCAGTAAACACACATGGAGCTGTCATCTCTCATGATAACAATATCTTTTTCTAGAATATCTCCTGAAGGACCTATGTGCAGCTGTTTTACAGCTAACTTTTATTTTTCTTTTTAAAGAGACAATGTCTTGCTTTGTTGCCCAAGCTGGACTCAAGAGGTCCTCCTGCCTCAGCCTCCTGAGTAGCTGGGACTACATGCGCATGCCACTGTGACTAACTTCAGTTAAGTTTTATATGTAGAATATATAGTATACATAAACATAGAATTCCATATAGAATAGATAAACTTGTAATATCGTTTGTTATCAAGTATTATATACTGTACATAATTGTATTTGCTATACTTTATACCACTGATGGTACAGCAGATTTGTTTATACCAGCATCACCCCAAAACAGAGAAGTAATGCTTTGCGTAATGATGACTGCGAAGACACTAGGTGATAAGAATTTTTCAGCTCCATTTTAATCTTATGGGACTACCATTGTATATGCATGCATTGTTGAATGAACCATCAAGGTCATTAAATTGTATCTATTTTGATTGCCATTGCCCCAGCATTAGGGTGTTTGGGTGGCAGGAAAAGGGAAGACTGTGTGACATGCCTGGAAGACAAAACTGAGCAGGCTTCAGGCTATACTAATAATTAGGAGCTAGTGAAGGTTTTTTGTTTGTTTTTGTTTTTTTGAGTTGAGGTCTCATCTGTTGCCCAGGGTGGAGTGCAGTGGCAAAATCACGGTTCACTAGAGCCTTAGCCTGAGCTCAGGTGACTCTCCTGCCTTAGCCTTCTAAGTAGCTGGGACTACAGGCATGTGTCACCATGCCCAACTGATTCTTTTTATTTTTTTGTAGAAATGAAGTCTTGCTTTGTTGCCCAGGCAGGTCTTGAACTACTGGGATCAAGCAATCCTCCTGCCTCAGCCTCCCAAAGCACTGGGATTACATGCATAAGCCACCACACCTGGGCCCAGTGATGGTTTTAAAATGGTCAGGGGGTGAATTGGTCAAACTTGTTACAGTAAGATGCAGAAATGTAAGTTTGATTGTAGGGAAATCTTGTAGAAGGGCAACAAGTATTTGCTTGGCTACTGTTAGAGGACCTTGTAGATGTTAGACATATTTGTTATATGCCTTCAACAATGTATGGCTTAAGCAGGGAAATACAGACATGATAGGAGACCAGGAACCAGATAGTGGGATGTAGACAAGAAGTGCTGTTGTTGTTTAGGGAAGGCAGGATGACCAAACTGAGCAGTTTCCTGGAGGCTTCAATGAGGAAACCAAATGGCTTTGAAGAAGACAAATTTGGAAAGTGCTTTTGGGAGTGACCAAGCACAAGTCAAGAGGTGGGAGTGTATGGTCTGTATAGAATGGTGAGTTTGGGTTGGCTAGTAGTGGGCTGTATGGTTGGAAAGGAAAATTGCCAGTGCCCTCAACAAACCTGTTACACTCTCTGCCTTGTGACCCTGATCTGACTGTATTGCAGATGGAATTTTTTCTCTTGCAGAGTGTGAGCCTTTTCAGGACAGAACAGTGTCTTAATCATGTTCTCAGGCCTAGTTAAGGACTAGTAGATGTTAGAAATAAAAATAAAATAATTAGATACTGTTTATGGGAGTTTTTAAGCTGGATATCTTGTAGTTTCCTCAAACCTAAAATAAAATCCCAGTCACACCTCTCTCCCTCTCCCTTTCATTCCATGCTAAACTTAAACACGTCACTCTCCCTTCTGCTTTCATAGCTGTGTGCTTACCTCGCCATTCCTTAATTATGTGCAGCTCTGTTGTGGTCATACTGCATGACTCTCATCATGTCAGGTGTCCAGCATGTCTCATTTGTTCAGCTCTGGGGCCCCATAGTGCCTTTCCTCCTTCCTCACTAACTGTTTCTCCACTCTCCTTTTCTGGCTTATTTTCCTCTTTTTCAGCCTCTAAATGTTGGAGTGATTTGGGGATCAATCCTACCCTTAATCTCTAGATCAGCAACTTAAATCGTTTTTCACAGTACCCGATGCCAACCTGAGTACAAACACACCTCAACACTGGCTTGTGCACATAGACACAACTGAAACAAGAGTTTCACAGTTTTGATACTTCATCTTACTGTGAGCCATAGATTCTGTTATTTTCCATTCTGCTCTATTTCATTTTTTTTAAAGTGCTGTTCATGACCCACTAAAGTGATTTCACAGCCTGCAGTTTGAAAAACTGCTCTGGTGATCTCATCTACTCCTTTGGCTTTAAATACTATCTCTGTGCTGATGACCTTCCCATTTTTATCTCCACCCCACCTTCCCTTGAGATCTGGTCATGCTGGCTATCTACCTGACGTCTCCGCTTGGATGTCCAGTAAGAATCTCAGAGGTAACTTGTCTGGCAGAACACTCTTGATTCTCTTTACCAGCTCATTTCCCTTCATAAATAATGCTGGAGTACAAGCTCCCAAGCCCACAGCCTGGGCTCAGATCCGGTGACTAGCTTGTAGGCCTTGGGCAGCTACTAAACCTCTCTCTGCTTCATTATCTTCATTTTAATAAAGTGGGGTTGTCAGCTGTACCTCATGGTATTGTGACGATTGAATGAATTTTCATCTGTAAAGGACATAGAGCAGTGGCTGGCACACGGCTGGTGCTCAGCTAGTTAATGTTGGCTGCTGCTGCTGTTTGTTATTGCATCCACTTCTGTTCCATTAGCAATTTCTATTGACTCTAACATCAAAATGTGTCCTTTATTTGACCACTTATCACCACGTCCATCAGCACCACGTTCATCCATGCAGCCAACATCCCTTACCCAGACTACCAAAATAGCTTCTACACTAACTCCCTGCTTTGCCCCTGCCTGTCCCATAGTCTGTTTTCCACAAAGCAGCCAGAGTAGCCATTTGAGAACTAAAACCAGAGCATGCCACTCTCTAGCTCAAAACCCCCCAAAAGTGTCTAATAAAATCCAAGCTTTCCATGTGGCCCTTACTTTTACAAGGTTTTTCACTAGTACTTCTCAAACAGTAGCATATGTGGTGACCTTGTTAGTATGTGGGATCTGATTCTGTAGGTCCTTGGTGCCTGAGACTGCATCTCTAAAGAGCTCCCGGGCAACAGCTGTGCTTCTGGTCTGTGGACCTGGGAGTTAGGCCAGTGTACTCAGGGCCCCTTTCCCTGGCTGTACCTTCCTCTGTTTTCCCTGCACTTGAATTTTTCCAAGTCAGCCACTTTATTGTGGCCTCTTACCAAGTTCATTCCTACCTTGGCTCACTTTTCACCAGTTCTTTGCATGATCTGTTCCCTCACGTTATTTGGGTCTCTGTTTACACCTCCTCCAGGAAGCTGGCCTTGACCATGTTGTCCAACTCTCACATGTCCCCCACATCCCTCTCTCTCTGTCCCTTTATAGCCTCCTGCATTTCTCTCTTTGAGCATTTCTTAGTTTCTGGTGTATATTTATTTGCTAATTGTTTTTTCTTTATTTGAATGCTGTTTTTATGGGAGGAGTGGTGTTGGGATTTTGTTATAGTCTTGGTCACAACTGTGTTCCCAGAACCTAGAATCAGTGCCTGGAATGTAGTATTTGCTTAAATGTGTATTGAGTGACAAATATACATATGTATAGTTGTTTTCCCTGTTTCATTTCTTAAATAATTTTAGGGGCCAGAGGCTTCTTGAGAGTGGGGACCTGTCTTACTCTGTTTTTTTGTTTGTTTGTTTGTTTGTCATTTTAGGTGTTGAGCCTGAATCTTTGTCCTTTCCTAGCCCTTCTCACCCTCTTCAGCACTCACTGGTTGCTAACTGTTTGCCAGGCTCCTCTGCTGGGGTTTTCTATAAACCTTTATTTAGTTTTTCTATAAACTTTTTTTTTACAAAAGTAGCTCATGATTACATTCTCCTTTTTAAAAAAATTAAACAAGTAAAAAGTTATCCTTCCCCCTAGTTAAAGTTTTGTTATGTATCCTTCCCATTCATTTCTGGACTTATTTGTTGTTTTGAAATTTACCAGTAGTACAAGAAAAGATAGAGATTGCTTCTAAGTCAGTTGAGGTCTCAGCAGAACTGTACAATGTATCATTCGTCTTAACTACAGGGGTGTTTCTCTACTACAGTTGAGGAAACTGAGACTTAAGGAAATGAATAATTTGCTGAAGACCTTACCTAGCAGTGAACTGCAAAACTCAGTTCAGACTCTGAATGTGTGTGGATTCAGAGTTCATTCACGCACTTTCCATGTCTTCATGCTGCTAGGAGTCTTGGGGACTGAGACAGGGTGATTAGCTCACGGGAGGAAGGTTTCCGAAAGGAGGCATTTGATCAGGTCTTCACAGAAGAGTCTGAGTTAATCATATGGTAAAAGTAGGCAGAGTACTAGCATTCCAGATGCGGCTAATGATATGGGCATAGACCCGGAGGTCTGAAGCTCATTTGGAGAATGGAGAGAAATTTGATGTCACTGGAACAGGAGGTGTGAAGTGAGGTCGTGAGTGGTGAAGGAAAGTCTCTTGATGTCAGAAGCTGAAGGGTCTTGAATTCCATGCTATGAACTCTGATATTTTCTTAAACTGGTTAAGTGGGGAACCAAAATTTTGGGGTTTCTTTCTTTTTTTTTTTTTTGCCAAATATATTGAACATACAGAAGAGCACAGTGACAAATGGCACCTCTGTACCATCAACCAGATTTAACAATTGTCATGGAGCTTCTTGAACACCTTTCTCCCCCAACTCAGACCCTTACAATACCGTGCCTTTTCCACTGTTTCTAAGATTTACCTTATACATACAGAACTAGAGAGCTGGTTTGGAAAAATTCCACTGTTAATTCAATCTATTATAGTTAACACACACATACACACACACGCATACCCACCTGGTCCTACAGTATCACAGTTTCTCCGTGAGGCTAGTTTACTCTGTCTCCATTAGACTGAAGGCATATCCTGACTTTCTGGCTCAGTACAGTATCACAGGCTTTTATACCTTGTACTTTGCCTGTGCCTTGGAAAGCAGCCATTTTTCTAAGAAGCCTAGTTCCATTTAGTAATAAATGGCATTTAGAAACTCAAAATTGAATGTCACCCATGTCCCTGGGCTTTTTTTTTTTTAAAGCAATTTTGTGTTTTTTGCTAAAAAAAACACATACTTTTTTGAGGTGATGTTTAGCTTTTTAATTATCTGGGATTTATTTTTATGGATATTGTGAGATAAGGTCTAACACAATTATTTTTCTCCCCAAAGGGCAGTATGTTATCCCAATGTCCTTTAATTTAATTATAGTTTTTTTTTTAAGTTTGATATATAGTAGGACAGATATGTTCTAACTTTTCATAGTTTTACACATTTTATTTAGATGAACTAATGGGAGCATGCCGTGCAGAGGCAGTGGTGAGTCTTGTGATGGTGAGGGGACATGAGGGATGAGGCTGAAGAGCTTAGGAGATTGGTTAAGATCGTTAAGCAAACATGTCAGCATATATTAAGGATATTGGGAGCCAGGTTTCTTACAGTCTGAAGAGGGAATTACAAACAGAAAGATGGAAGGCTACAAAGAACCCTGAGGTATTGGATTGGAATTGGAGGTATCAGTGTGAACCCATGGTTTTGTTTTGCTTTTATTTTTTAACATATACACCACATATACAGAAGTGGTTTTAGGTGTGAGTGTTCATGTGTATGCATAATATTTTCCAGATAGAAGAAAGACATCTCAGTAGCAGTAGGCAATCCTAGCACCCAGATCTTTGTTTCTAAATATTCTCTTCCTCTAAAAGGAATCAGGTGTCCTTAGAGAAATGACTGGTTTCAGGGGTTGGGTCAGGGAAAGTAAAAGATGAATCTGAAGCTTTTTGAGACAGGAAATAAGAGAATGCTCAAAGAATGGAATATGTCAAAAGGACAGAGAAGTCAGTTTGAAGAAGTTTCCACTGGCCATGGGACAATTTGAGCATCAAATAAATGAACGAATAAATGGGTGAGGAAGAAAAATTCTGTCTACTAATAAATGTGAAGGAATAATGGATAAAGAGTATTACCATTTGGCAACCATAATAGAGATGATTGATTCATATGAGAGTCATCAGTGGTTGCTAACTGTGGGTGGATGTTTGAGAGAACAAGTTGTTGGAATAATCTCAGAATTTCCCAACAAAATACCAGTTATTAAGAGGAAAATGATAACATTGCAATGAAGACACCTGGTAGACATGGACTTGACCTGGTGAATGTGGTTAATATCATTAGTGGTGGGATGGGTCACCATCAGTCCTCTCCTGATGCAGTGCACTGGGAATAGCACAGCACTACAAGTCTGGTATTGCTGCTTAAGAAAGCTCAACCTGAGTCTGGTCATGAGGTAATATAGACCAGGCTGAGGGTCATCCTACAAAGTGAAAGGCCTGTACTCTAGCAGGAGCATGGAAGTCAGGAAGAGACTGAGGAACTATTTCAGATTCACAGGCACTGATTGACAGTGGTTCTTGGATGGAATCCTGGACCAGCAAGGAAAAAGAGACATTGCTGAAATAATTCAAATGGCTTCTGCGGATTGGATTGATAGTGTAGTATCAGTGTTGATTTCCTGATGTGGAGGCGTGTATACTGGTTATGTGGGAGAGTAACCTTGTTTTTGGAAATATTCACTGGAATATTTAATGACAACAGGGCTTCATGTCTTCAGCCTGCTCCCAAAGGGGTCAGGAAAAGGTAATGGAACAAATGATGTAAAACATTATCAGTTGGGGAATCTTGTCGAAGGTAGTATGTGAGCACTTTGAATGATTCTTGCACTTTTTATTTATATTTGAAATTACTTAAAACTATTTTTCAAATACCCTATTGAGATTTTGATTGGAACTGTATTAGAGTTATTTAAACTAGTATGTGGAGATTTATCCTCTTTATGATTCTGACCCTTTTAATCTAGCTCTACTGTGTGTTCCTCTGGTTGGTTTGTTTGGTCTTGTTTCGGGCTTTCTTTTGAGTCCTTCAGTAAAGTTTATACATTTTATCATAAAGCTTTTGCCCACTTCTGCTTATGATTGGTTATTGGCATCTTTTGAATTGTAATTCAGAATTATATTTTAATAAGTTATAAAATGAAAAATCCTTTTGCCTATAAAGTGACAACACTAATTGCTTTCTGTGATTCTTTTGTTTGTGAAGATTTAGAAATTATGTATTAATGCAACTTTTTTTTTAAAATTTTTAAAAAAGTAATGAGGTCTCACTGTGTTGCCCATTCTGGTCTTAAGCCCTTGGTCTCAAGCAGTCCTGATGCCTCAGCCTCCCAAAGTACTAGAATTAAGGCATGAGCCACTGCGCCTAGCTCCCATACAGCCTTTAAATGAGAAAAAATACTCAATGGCATCTCAAAAGCCTTTAGGCTCGGCAGTTAAGAAAAGCACACAGGGAGCCTCCGCCAGCCCCAGGGATGCCATTGGCCCCACTCCTCTCCTACCTCCTTTTTGGGAACTGTTTGGCCATCCTACTCACATATGTGGTCATCTGAAGTGATCTTGGGATGCCCCTGTGAATATAAGACAGGCAGTCATCAAGTGGGAATGGGTCCAGGATGGGGCCCAGGCTCCTTTGGTTTGTCTGGGAGCAAATTTATGGCATTTCCTTGCAGAGTTATGGAAGCATTCAGTTGATAGGATGCTAGTTGATAGCCTCTTGCTGTTTGAGATTATATTTTAAAATAGGCCTGCTTACTGTGGGGTGGAATTCAGCTGTTTTTAGGCCTGATTCTGAAAAATAACTCTGAGCCAGTGTGCACACTCACTTGGGCACTGTGGTGTCCAACACCCAGTGTGATTTTGGCTCCAGGTTTCCTGGAGTAGAGAGGTTCTTCTGTCAAGTTCCTTCCTCCCCCTCCTGCCTCTGGCCTTGTGGGGTTTTCTGTGCCTCCCTTTCTTCCCCTTGGGCAGAACAGCACTTTGTTGTCAGTTGGAACAGACAGAGCAAAGATATTGTTGAGCTAGATTTAAGGAATATAATTTTTAAATAAGATTAATGAAAAATTTAAAGTGATTATTTTCTACATAACCATAAATATGAACAGAAAAGAAAAGGGAGAAATACATCCACATTCCTGCTACCATGGATAGTCAGAAGGTTTTCATTTCTCCGTTATTTCCTTTGTCCCAGGACTAAATGAAAGCCTAATTTCTGGATAGTTGTAATCATAGGACAGGTATGAGTTTATAAGCTGCTGTTTTTTGTCTGATATCATTAATAAGAATTTTCCTTGGTGCTAAAATCTTTGCTATTATTATTATTATTATCATTATTGAGTTGGAGTCTCTGTCGCCCAGGCTGGAGTACAGTGACACGTTCATAGCCACCGCAGCCTCGACCTGCTGGGCTCATGCGATCCTTCCTCCTCAGCCTTCCAGGTAGCTGGAACCACAGGCACGAGCTGCCACGCCCGGCTAATTTTTCTATATATTTTGGAGACGAGGTCTCACTAAGTTGCCCAGGCAGTTCTCGTACCCCTGGGCTCAGGCAATCCTCTTGCCTCAGATTCCCAAAGTGCTGGGATTACAGGCTTGAGCCACTGTGCAATTATTTTTAGTGATTATGTACTATTTCTTTGAGTGGATATACCATAATTTGCTTAATAATTTTCTTCTAATAGATAATCACTGTAGTGAATATGTTAGTTTTTCTTTTTGTTTTTTGCTTGATTGGTCATTTAGAGATTTTATGACCAATTTACTTTTGCAAAGAGTTGTGATAACTTATGCTGTTTTATTTTTTTATACCAGTGTCAGCCTCACCTCACCAGATGGGATATTATCTCATACTTTTTAAAGAAAATTTAATAGTTATAAATTTGTGCCCCCACTTTTTGCCTTCATGTTTTATTTTATTTTATTTTTTGAGTTGGGGTTTTTGTGGCACGATTATGGCTTTCTGCAGCCTCAACCTCCTGGGCTCAGGCAATCCTTTCACCTTAACCTCTCAAGTAGCCAGGACTAGAGGTGTATACAAACACGCCTGGCTACTTTTTACATCTTTTTTGTAGAAATGAGGTCTCACTATGTTGCGTGCTGGTTTTGAACTCCTGGGCTCAAGCAATCCTCTTGCCTTGGCCTCCTAAAGTGCTGGCATTACAGCTGTGAGCCGCTGTGCCTAGCCCAGGATCCCTTCCTTTCTTTTTTCTTTTTTTTGTTTTTAGTTTTCTTTTTTAAATTTTAAATTTTTTTATTTTTAAGATGTGGGGTACAATTCAGGATTAAGTACTTAAGTGGTCATTGCACAGGCAAAATTTGGGCCTTCCTTGGGTCCCCACTTCGCCTGGTTTGAGATCAGGTATGCTTATTGATGTTATGTGCTCCACTCTCTCTCTCCTGGCAGTTTCCGGCTACTGCCCATCTCTTTCTTACAGTATTATGATCAATATTCAGGGTCCGCTTTTGAGTGAAAACATGTCAGTTCTTTGTTTTTGTGATAGATCACTGAGTATGATAGACTCTAAAGTCATCCAAGTTTCTGCAAAAGGATTCCTTTCTAAAATGTTTCCCAATCTGTGAGGGTAACAGCACATTGTCTTGCTTCTCTTTCAAGGAAGACTTCATCCAGTTCAAGGAAGTACAGTCTGGGTTCTGGGGTGGGCATTCTATATACTACTTCTTTGTTTACTATGAATGTTTTGCTTGTTTAACTTCTCTTAGTCTCAGTTTATGAAAAAGGAGTAGCGACACGTCTTAGATTGTGGTGAGGTTAAATGCATTAACATTTATGTCAAGCATCTGGTAGATTGTGTGGCATGTGTTAGGCATGCAGTAAATAAGCGATAGCCACAATGATTATAGATCTGATCCAAGTGTTTGTTGGGATTTTCAAAAACATAGATTTGAGTGCTCCTTGCTCAGTTTGTGGCATGGTAAAAGAAAGGGTCATGCATTTTAGACTCAAAAGAATTGGAGTTATAGAATATTAGCTCTAACTTGTCCTAGGAGGCGGACTTTTGGAAAATTATGTAATTTATCTCCGTTTTTGTCCTTCATTAATTGAGATATGTGTAAAACCACATAGTGCCTGGTACATAGATGTCGCATAATAAATACATGGTAATTTCTTATTATATTAATAGTACATATCTTAGATACTGGCTAAAGGTATGTGTACTTTATTAAGTTTCTTTTTACTAAGAGAAGTAAAGCCAAAAAAATTCTCTACTTTAAGGAGGATTTGTAGAGAAGATCAACATTTTAGAAGCTTTTAAGATTCTGAGAGCTGTATGACCTGGCATGACAGGAAGGAATTTATAGACCTAGAGATGCTTCAGAAAAGGCTCCAAGATGAGACCAAGGTGAGAGTGGGGTGATAGCACAGAGAGGACTGAGCAGGGTTGTTTGAGGGGGTGGAAAGAAGCAGAAATTGTGTTGGGAAGATGTCAGAGTGCATCAAGGCCTCTGGGAGTGGGGAGTGAGACACTGTCAAAATAGCAGGTGAGGGGAAGAAGGTAATGGGAAAGAGACTTCTGGAGGTGTTATTTTAGCCAAAGAAAGATGAACATGGGAGTGATGAGGATGGAGTGGGAAAAGGCAGGTATGGAAAAGAGCAGTGTCATGATTAGGTAACATTGTGAATACAAAGAGTTAAAGTGATAGATTATAGATTAATTTGGGGTTATTCTAAATCCTCTTGCTTGGAATGATCATAGTTTTCCTTGAGGATAGGAAATTGGGTCATTTGAGGAAAGAACAGCATTATCTTTGTTACTGAAAAGGAGATGGTGACTGCCTAAGAATAAATATGTTTTGTCATGTTTATAGAAATTATTTCAGCCATAAGTGGCACTGCCCAGAGTCCTTACGTGCAGAAGTGACTGATCTGTCTCCCTACTACCAACTAAAGAAGGCCAGAGGCCTTTTCTCTGTCTCTGCATGGTCATTAAAACCTTTGCCATATGGTGAATAAGTCCTACAGACCCCATCTTTTCCCATCTCTGGTGTTCAGAGCGCAGCTTGCCACTCTGTTTATAGTATTCCATCCAATTTTGAACCTTGGGCATTTCTTACTTTCTTGCAGCTTGGCTGTACATTTTGTCTGACATTTCTAGATGTTTTGTTGAGGGAGGATTTTTAGTCCCTGCTGTATGTCATATTGCACGAAATAGAAGTCTCTCACTCCCCAAGTGATAATAGTCTACTCTGAAATCCTAGGAATGAGAGAAGAACTATATCAGTCAGGGTCCCAGTAGAAAACAGATGGCACACTCAAACTGGGTAATTTGAAGAGCATTTAATTGTATCATTCAGGGTTCATTCAGGAAAAGAGAAGGATTCTGTTCCAGGTAGGAAGAGTTTTGATATAGGGATTAAGGCTTTATTCATTTTGGAAGAACATTCAGGAAGACTGTTGCTAATGACTTGAGACTGAATACCATAATGACTGGTTCTCATGAGCTCATGGGGAAGCTGCTGTGGATCCATGTTTTCTGTGTCTATCTCCAGGGAACATTGGCTTCTCCTTTTAGTCTTCCTTCTGAATCTCCCTTGTGCTTCACTTTCCAAACTCTAACCCAGAACCATGCTGGAAAGGGGTTCTGGAATGGTAGTTCCCAGCTTCCCATCTGCAGAGAACAACTTAGAAAGAGAGTGATAGTGATGCTGAATTGACAACAATGCAGAAGATTAATAAAGAGACAGTTTGCAAGGGGTGAACAGAGTCTAGGGAAACCGCAGGGAAAGTAGTCTTTGGACTGGCAGTAGCAGGGAGTTGTTACTACCTCCTAGACTTGAAGGACGGTAAAAAGTGGTTCCTGGAGCTTGGAAAAAGTGGCTTAATATTCAGGTTACCTGAGGGAGGTAGGTGTAGCCATTAGTGGAGAGTCTCAGCCAGCCTTAGTAACTCGAGGTGGAAGCCTGGAGAGCAAGTTTCTCTGTTTCACTTTCCTCTTGTCTCTTTTTTTTTTGAGTTGGAGTCTCACTGCTTTGCCCAGGCTGGAGTGTAGTGGCACGCACACTCACGGCCACCCCAGCGTCGACCTGCTGGGCTCCGGCAATCCTTCCGCTTCAGCCCTCCAAGTAGCCGGAACTACAGGCACACGCTACCACGCCCAGCTATTTTTTATTTTACTGTAGAGATGAGGTCTCACCAAGTTGCCCGGGCTGGTCTTGAACCCTTGGGCTCAGGCAATCCACTCGCCTCAGCCTCCCAAAGTGCTGGAATTACAGGCTGAGCCACCGAGCCTCCTCCTGCTCCTCTTACCAGCCAAACTGGATCAAAAGGCAGCCATTGTCCCTAGGTGCCCCTCCCAGTGCGAAGGGCAGGGGCAGAACATATCCCCCACACAGGAGTCATGACTAGACTCATATAGATTAGATTGTTAATATTTGATGATTTAAAGGTAAAGAAGGAGAATAAGCAGAAAATCAGTGCTTAAACCTGAAATGAAAGATGACAGAGGTACTTAGAAAGATGAGAGAAACTATCTCAAAGACGGTTTGGAGAATTTTAAGAAAAAGAGAATGATTTGGGGAGGGGAGTGATTTGGACACGTGGAGGAAGATGGACAAAGAAAGCTAATATGGTTTTCTATAAGATGGCAAGGTAGTCGGTGCTCTAATAGGATGGAGAACCTGACTGCAACTGGGAGATGATGGTTGTAAGTGAGATCGGCCTGTGAACTCTGGAATGTATAGACACAAAATTCCGGACCTCACTGGTATACATCCACAGCTTTCTGAAACCGTTCAGAAAGTTAGGAATATATGAGAAAAACAAGAAAGGAAGAGTCAGGATGAAAAGCACATTGTTAAACCTCTTTTTCAGATTGTGTGCAGATTCTTATGGGCAACTTGCTTTGGAGTGTCAGATTTTCCTTACTACATATTTGTATTCAAACAAGGGATTTCAGGCATTTGTTGTTATTAATCATAGCACTTTAAAACTGATTACACTGATGATTTTCTTTTAAAATGATGAGATAGAATTGGAATGTCTTTTTTTTGCTTATTTTATATGCTTGTGGTAGAATTATAAATTCTGCAGCTTTACATTTTCTATTGCTAGTATACACTATTTGGTTTCCCTGTTTGCTTTACTTGGAACTCTGAAAAAGATAAACTTGCCACCGCCTTCTGGTACTGGAATACTTCATGTGTAGTAAGAATATTTAGCTTGCCTGGTACCCTGCAGGAGATACTTGGCTGTGGATTTTAAAAAATTTCTTCTAGTCCATAAAATAGAACCATAACAATAAGGAGAAGGGCATCATATAGGATAGGGAATCTGTAGAGAAGAGCTGAGAACAGACCTCAAAGAATTGTTGCCATGTCTGTGTTCCCTGTCTGCAGATAGTGTTCTCTCAGTAACCAGCCAACCTGAGGCCCAATGTGATGATGTTTAAAGTGTTCTACAGCCCTTGGTAGCTTCTAGTTAGGAAGAGTATGGAGCAAGTGGCAACATTGTTTATACACTCAGATCAGAAGTCTGATTTTATTTCCAGCAGAATTAATTAAGCAGTATGTATGTATTTATAGAGAGAATATCTCGAGGAAGCTTTTCGTTGGTTTAAACTGCCAGATTTTGTGTTTTTGTTCAATTTAGCCTCCATTCAGCCTTGTTTTGTCATCTAGAAAAAGACCACTGGCACTGAGAACTAGAGCAGAAACATCACAAACAGGAAAGGTATGTGCGTGGATATAATTGTTCTTGATAGAGACAAAGAAGAACCAGCTGAAATGGCGTGGAGTTTCTTGTGAAAGGACAGTGGAGAAGGGACAGACTTATTTAAGTATTGTTGGTGGCTACCCACTTTTGAGGCTAAGCTCTGATGGGACAGGTTGCATCTGTCACTGGGCATGTGGAAGACCTCTGGGCAGTGTTGTGTTAACATGGCCAGCTGGGCGCAGTGGCTCATGCCTGTAATTCCAGCACTTTGGAGGCAGAGGCAAGAGGATTGCCTGGGCTCAGGCGTTCAAGACCAGCCTGAGCAACTTGGCGAAACCGCGTCTCTACACTAAATAAAAAAATTAGTGTGTGCCTGTAGTTCCAGCTACTTGGAAAGCTGAGGCGGAAGGATCTCCTGAGCCTAGCAGGTTGAGGCTGCAGTGGCCATGAGTGTGCCTGTGCATTCCAGCCTGGGCGACAAAGTGAGATTCCTACTCAAATAAAATAAAACAAAAAGAACATGACCTGTGGGGGCTACCATGCTGGGCCCTTGACCCTGCTGCTTAGGAGCTTGGTAAACTCTTTGCTTCCATTTCCTCCTCTGTAAAATGAGGGTGTTAGCGCTGTGAGGATTAAATGAGTTAATGCATGTGAAGTGCTAAAACAATGTCAAGCATTATAACAAACATTTAAATAGCTATTACTCATTGCCCAGCAGATTGGAACAAAGAAACAGCAGCCTGCTGCAGAAGCATTTTGAATTGGATAAGAGATGGTTTCTTTTAGATTCTGACATTATTTGTACATGAATGTTTAATGATGGCTTTGGGTCATGTGACTATATAATAAAACTTAATATCAAAGAAGCAGACCCTTGTCTAGCAATTTTAGACTTAAGATATTTCAAGAAGGAGTGAGTCAGGCTTTCGGAATTTGGGGTTACTGACCATCTGCTCTGATCCATGTTTATTTTCTGAAGTCTGTCTTCACAGTTCTCACATGGACTCAAGCCAGGTCTTTTCCCATAGTACTGGACCTGGGAATTTTACAGGCAAGGTCTTCCGCATCCTCCAGCTCTGCTTTTAGATAAAACATATTCTGTTTTCTCTTTTTACAATTCTCTCATCTAACCCCCACAGCACCATCTTTGAATATGTAAGTTCTGGCCCAGTTCTCTAAGGCCTAGTTCTTATACCATTTAATCATTTACACAAATGCCTGCCGTGTGAGGATGCAAGGATTACAGCAAGGAACAAGCAATCTCTGCTCTTAAAGAAGTTTACATTCTAGTGGTGGGAGAGACAGGCAGTAAACTAGTAGCATATACGTGTCTCTTGGGGGAGGGATAGAGAGAGCCAGGGTGAAGTTATGGAGTTAGCTATTTTTAATAGAATGGCCAAGCCAGGCGAACAGGTGATGTTTGCTCACCCAGAGACTGGAAGGAGGTGGGATTGGTAAGCTATGTAGCTATGGGGGAAGAACATGGCAGGTAAGAGCAGAGTTCCTGTGCAGAAATGTGATTGGCCTGTTCCAGGAGCAAGGAGACATTAGGGCTGAAGCAGAGTGGTAGGGGAAAAGATCAGAGAATTCATGGAAGGGTCGGGCTCTGAGACCAGCTTCCCAAGGAATTGAGATGGGATCTACTACATGGCTTGGAGATAATGAACCTGACTTAGCTTTTCTTTCTTTCTTTTCTTTTCTTTTCTTTTCTTTTGAGTCAGGGTCTCACTCTGTTGCCCAGGCTGTAGTGATAGCATGATCACAGCTCACCACAGCCTTGACCTCCTAAGCTCAGGTGATCCTTCTACCTCAGCCTCACAAGCAGCTGAGACTACAGGTGCATGCTACCATGTCTGACTAATTTTTTTTTTTTAATCTAGACTGGTCTCGAACTTCTGGGCTCAAGCAGTCCTCCCACCTTGGCCTCCCATAGTGGTGGGATTACAGGCATGAGCCACTGCGCCCGGCCTGACTTACCCTTTAAAAGGATCACTGAACTTTCCTACAGGCAACTTCATTTTCAGCTCCTCTCAGGAGGAACCAAGAAACTAGCCTCATAGACCATTGCAGGACAACTGTTTATTAGTACCTCACCCTAGCCCGTATATGTTTCATAACTTTTTAAAAAATAATTGGTTTTAAAGTCATTTAGAGCAGGTTGGCCTTGTCCTATTCATCTCTGACTCTGAGAAGGAGACAGACCTAGGCAAAAGGAAAAAATAAAATCATCTCTTGATAAATTGTGTAAGAGGATGATGCAATAGCAAAGGAAATGCAAAGTGGTGGCCCAGTCAGATAACTTTGGGAAGAGCCTGGTCCAAGGCTTGTTGAATTCTTCTTTTCCTTTTTTTGGCCATCCTTCAGTTTCTTTTTTTACAGTAGTAACTTTGTGAACAATAGATTGGCAAATAAAAAGCCATGTGAGGCTTAAAAGTGCTGAACTTCTTGCAAACTTCCAAAAGGAATATGAAAGAATAGTCACTGCTACTCCCTGGCTTATGTCTAGCCCTATGTACCTGGGAATTGAGGGAGAATGGTTCAGAGGGGTGCATTGAACACAATTATGTGTCAAAAAGAGGTTGACTTCAAAGTTTGTGTGGATGACTCAACATAAGCAACCCATACAGTGATAAGGGCTGAGTGTCCTGGGTAGTTGGTAATTGCAGTAAATCTGCTATAATGTACATTTGAACTTAAGGCACTGGCTTCTGTTCTCAGACTAGTTTTGTTTCTGAGTGTTCGGGGATGAGGATGGGCAGCCAGTGGAATGACTCCCCTTATCATTATTTGAGGCTCTCAGTTCAGTGATCAGTCAAATACATGGAAGCAAAAATATGAAAGTGATTTATGTCCCACCCCTTCTCCACCATAACTAGAAGTCTCATTTTAAAATTACTGTATTTCATTGACAGTAATAACACAGCACCATATTTTAACCCAATTGAATTTTGGGGGCTCACTTGTCCAGTAATGACATTTTTACTATATTGAATTTGTGTATACCCAGAGTGTTTCTTTTCACAGACTCTTGCCTCACTCTTTAGGCCATTTCTCTGCATATTTGCATTTTTAGAAATGGATAGGGTAAAAAATAAAAGGAGATGAAATTCAACCGTCAACTTTATCTGGGTGTCTGCATTATCCCCTCTGTTATCTGGACTTGATTTTTTTTTTGTTCTGAGGAGATGCATGTCTGATTTTTTTTCTCTTCTTCTATTTCCAGGAGGGCTGTTGGCCTGCTGCTGTGCTGCTGAACAGTATGCAGTCCTTTCGGGAGCAAAGCAGTTACCACGGAAACCAGCAGAGCTACCCACAGGAGGTACACGGCTCATCCCGGATAGAAGAGTTCAGCCCTCGTCAGACCCAGATGTTCCAGAATTTTGCGGGTACAGGTGGCAGTAGCAGTGGCAGTGGCAGCGGCAGTGGTGGTGGACGACGAGGAACAGCAGCTACTGCGGCAGCGATGGCTAGCGAAACCTCTGGACATCAAGGTTACCAGGGCTTTAGGAAAGAGGCTGGAGATTTTTACTACATGGCAGGCAACAAAGACCCCGTGGCTGCAGGAACCCCACAGCCTCCTCAGCGAAGACCTTCTGGTCCTGTGCAGAGCTATGGACCCCCCCAAGGGAGCAGCTTTGGCAGTCAGTATGGGAGTGAGGGTCATGTGGGCCAATTTCAAGCACAACACTCTGCCCTTGGTGGTGTGTCTCATTATCAGCAAGATTACACAGGGCCTTTCTCTCCAGGGAATGCTCAGTACCAACAGCAGGCTTCCAGCCAGCAGCAACAGCAGCAGCAAGTACAGCAGTTAAGACAACAGCTTTACCAATCCCATCAGCCTCTGCCACAAGCCACTGGCCAACCATCATCTGGCTCATCCCATCTACAGCCAATGCAGCGGCCCTCAACTCTGCCATCCTCTGCTACTGGTTACCAATTAAGAGTGGGTCAGTTTGGCCAGCACTACCAGTCTTCTGCTTCCTCCTCCTCCTCTTCTTCCTTCCCTTCACCACAACGTTTTAGCCAGTCTGGACAGAACTATGATGGCAGTTACAGTGTGAATGCTGGATCTCAGTATGAAGGACATAATGTGGGTTCTAATGCACAGGCTTATGGAACACAATCAAATTACAGCTATCAGCCTCAATCTATGAAGAATTTTGAACAGGCAAAGATTCCACAAGGGACCCAGCAGGGGCAGCAGCAGCAGCAGCAGCAGCAACAGCAACAGCAACAACAACAACAACAACAACATGCCCCTCAGCATGTGATGCAGTATACCAACACTGCCACCAAGCTGCCCCTGCAAAGCCAAGTGGGTCAGTACAATCAGCCTGAGGTCCCTGTGAGATCCCCCATGCAGTTTCACCAGAACTTCAGCCCCATTTCTAACCCTTCTCCAGCTGCCTCTGTGGTTCAGTCTCCAAGCTGTAGCTCTACCCCATCTCCTCTAATGCAGAGTGGGGAGAATCTCCAGTGTGGGCAAGGCAATGTGCCCATGGGTTCCAGAAACAGAATTTTACAGTTAATGCCTCAACTCAGTCCAACTCCATCAATGATGCCCAGTCCTAATTCTCATGCTGCAGGCTTCAAAGGGTTTGGACTAGAAGGGGTGCCAGAAAAGCGACTGACAGATCCTGGGTTAAGTAGTTTGAGTGCCCTGAGTACTCAAGTGGCCAATCTTCCTAATACTGTCCAGCACATGTTACTTTCTGATGCCCTGACACCTCAGAAGAAGACCTCCAAGAGGCCCTCATCTTCCAAGAAAGCAGATAGCTGCACAAACTCTGAAGGCTCCTCACAGCCTGAAGAACAACTGAAGTCCCCTATGGCAGAGTCATTGGATGGAGGCTGCTCCAGCAGTTCAGAGGATCAGGGTGAGAGGGTGCGGCAACTAAGTGGCCAGAGCACCAGCTCTGACACCACCTACAAGGGTGGAACCTCAGAGAAAGCTGGCTCCTCACCAGCACAAGGCACTCAAAATGAACCCCCCAGACTCAGTGCCAGTCCTGCAGCAAGAGAAGAGGCCACCTCACCAGGGGCTAAGGACACACCATTGTCATCCGAGGGGAACTCAAAAGTCAATGAGAAGACTGTTGGGGTGATTGTCTCCCGGGAAGCCATGACAAGTCGGGTAGAAAAGCCTGGTGGACAAGATAAAGGTTCCCAAGAGGATGATCCTGCAACCACTCAAAGACCACCTAGCAATGGTGGAGCAAAGGAAACCAGTCATGCATCACTTCCACAGCCAGATCCTCCAGCAGGAGGTAGCAAAGGAAATAAGAATGGAGATAACAACTCCAACCATAATGGAGAGGGAAATGGCCAGAGTGGCCACTCTACAGTAGGTTCTGGTTTTACAGGCAGAACTGAGCCCAGCAAATCTCCTGGAAGCCTGCGCTATAGTTACAAGGATAGTTTTGGGTCGGGTGTGCCACGAAATGTCAGTGGCTTTCCTCAGTATCCTACGGGGCAGGAAAAGGGGGATTTCACTGGCCATGGGGAACGAAAGGGTAGAAATGAAAAGTTCCCAAGCCTCCTTCAGGAAGTTCTTCAGGGTTACCACCATCACCCTGACAGGAGATATTCTAGGAGTACTCAGGAGCATCAGGGGATGGCTAGCAGTCTAGAAGGAGCCACAAGGCCCAACATTCTAGTTAGTCAAACCAATGAATTAGCTAGCAGGGGACTTCTGAACAAAAGCATTGGGTCTCTATTAGAAAACCCCCATTGGGGTCCCTGGGAAAGGAAATCAAGCAGCACGGCTCCTGAAATGAAACAGATCAATTTGGCTGACTACTCAATTCCCAGAAAGTTTGAGATAGAGCCTCAGTCATCAGTCCATGAGCCTGGGGGTTCCCTCTCTGAAAGAAGATCAGTGATCTGTGATATTTCTCCACTAAGACAGATTGTCAGGGACCCGGGAGCTCACCCACTGGGACACATGGGTGCCGACACCAGAATCGGAAGGAATGAACGTCTTAATCCAAGTTTAAGTCAGTCAGTCATTCTTCCAGGTGGTTTGGTGTCCATGGAAACAAAGCTGAAATCCCAGAGCGGACAGATAAAAGAGGAAGACTTTGAGCAATCCAAATCCCAAACTAGTTTCAACAACAAGAAATCCGGAGACCACTGCCATCCTACTAGCATCAAGCATGAGTCTTACCGCGGCAATGCCAGCCCTGGAGTAGCAGCCCATGATTCCCTTTCAGACTATGGCCCACAAGACAGCAGACCCACGCCAATGCGACGGGTTCCTGGCAGAGTTGGTGGTCGGGAGGGCATGAGGGGTCGGTCCCCTTCTCAGTATCATGACTTTGCAGAAAAACTGAAGATGTCTCCTGGGAGGAGCAGAGGCCCAGGGGGAGACCCTCATCACATGAATCCACACATGACCTTTTCAGAGAGGGCCAACAGGAGTTCTTTACATGCTCCCTTTTCTCCTAACTCAGAAAGCCTGGCCTCTGCTTATCACACAAACACTCGGGCTCATGCTTATGGGGACCCTAATGCAGGTTTGAATTCTCAGCTTCATTATAAAAGACAGATGTACCAACAGCAACAAGAGGAGTATAAAGACTGGAGCAGCAGCTCTGCTCAGGGAGTAATTGCCGCAGCACAGCATAGGCAGGAGGGGCCGCGGAAGAGCCCAAGGCAGCAGCAGTTTCTTGACAGAGTACGGAGCCCTCTGAAAAATGACAAAGATGGTATGATGTATGGCCCACCAGTAGGGACCTACCATGACCCCAGCACCCAGGAAGCTGGGCGCTGCCTAATGTCTAGTGATGGCCTGCCTAACAAAGGCTTGGAATTAAAGCATGGCTCCCAGAAGTTACAACAAGAATCTTGTTGGGATCTTTCTCGACAAACTTCTCCAGCCAAAAGCAGTGGTCCTCCAGGAATTTCCAGTCAAAAAAGGTATGGTCCGCCCCATGAAACTGATGGACATGGACTAGGTGAATCTACACAGTCATCTAAACCTAGTAATGTTATGCTAAGGCTTCCAGGTCAAGAAGATCATTCTTCTCAGAACCCCTTAATTATGAGGAGACGTGTCCGTTCTTTTATCTCTCCCATTCCTAGTAAGAGACAGTCACAAGATATAAAGAACAGTAACACTGAAGATAAAGGGCGCCTCCTTCACCCATCAAAAGAAGGCACTGATAAAGCGTTCAATTCCTATGCCCATCTTTCTCACAGTCAGGATTTCAAGTCTATCCCTAAGAGAGATTCCTCTAAAGATCTTGCAAGTCCAGACAATAGAAACTGTCCTGCTGTTACTCTCACAAGCCCTGCTAAGACCAAAATACTGCCTCCACGAAAAGGACGGGGATTGAAATTGGAAGCTATAGTTCAGAAGATCACATCCCCAAATATTAGGAGGAGTGCATCCTCAAACAGTGCAGAGGCTGGGGTAGACACGGTTACGCTTGATGACATACTGTCTTTGAAGAGTGGTCCTCCTGAAGGCGGGAGTATTGCTGTTCCAGATGCCGACATGGAGAAGAGAAAAGGTGAGGTGGTATCTGACCTAGTTAGTCCAACAAACCAGGAGCTAAATGTTGAAAAACCTCTTCCAAGGTCTTCAGAAGAGTGGCGTGGCAGCGGGGATGACAAAATAAAGTCAGAGACACATCCAGAAACAGTTACTGCTGGAAAGGAACCTCCTGGTGCCATGACGTCTGCAACCTCACAGAAGCCTGGTAGTAACCAAGGGAGACCAGATGGTTCCCTGGGTGGGACAGCACCTTTAATCTTTTCTGACTCAAAGAATGTACCTCCAGTGAGCATACTGGCCCCTGAGGCAAACCCCAAGACTGAAGAGAAAGAGAACGATACAGTGACGATTTCACCCAAACAAGAAGGTTTCCCCCCAAAGGGATATTTCCCATCAGGAAAGAAGAAGGGGAGACCCATTGGTAGTGTGAATAAGCAAAAGAAACAGCAGCAGCCACCGCCTCCACCCCCTCAACCTCCTCAGATACCAGAAGGTTCTGCAGATGGAGAGCCAAAGCCAAAAAAGCAGAGGCAAAGGAGGGAGAGAAGGAAGCCTGGGGCCCAGCCAAGAAAGCGGAAAACCAAACAAGCAGTTCCTATTGTGGAACCCCAAGAACCTGAGATCAAACTAAAGTATGCCACCCAGCCACTGGATAAAACTGATGCCAAGAACAAGTCTTTTTTCCCTTATATTCACGTAGTAAATAAGTGTGAACTTGGAGCCGTTTGTACAATCATCAATGCTGAAGAAGAGGAACAGACCAAATTGGTGAGGGGTCGGAAGGGTCAGAGGTCACTGACACCTCCACCCAGCAGCACTGAAAGCAAGGCGCTCCCAGCTTCATCCTTTATGCTGCAGGGACCTGTTGTGACAGAGTCTTCTGTTATGGGGCACCTGGTTTGCTGTCTGTGTGGCAAGTGGGCCAGTTACCGGAACATGGGTGACCTCTTTGGACCCTTTTATCCCCAAGATTATGCAGCCACTCTCCCGAAGAATCCGCCTCCTAAGAGGGCCACGGAAATGCAGAACAAAGTTAAGGTACGGCACAAAAGTGCTTCTAATGGCTCCAAGACGGACACTGAGGAGGAGGAAGAGCAGCAGCAACAGAAGGAGCAGAGGAGCCTGGCCGCACACCCCAGGTTTAAACGGCGCCACCGCTCAGAAGACTGTGGCGGAGGCCCTCGGTCCCTGTCCAGGGGGCTCCCTTGTAAAAAAGCAGCCACTGAGGGCAGCAGCGAAAAGACTGTTTTGGACTCAAAGCCCTCTGTACCCACCACTTCAGAAGGTGGCCCTGAGCTGGAGTTACAAATCCCTGAACTACCTCTTGACAGCAATGAATTTTGGGTCCATGAGGGTTGTATTCTCTGGGCCAATGGAATCTACCTGGTTTGTGGCAGGCTCTATGGCCTGCAGGAAGCGCTGGAAATAGCCAGAGAAATGGTGAGTATGAGAAATCTCTTCCTAGCTTGGGATTTTTGTTACTTCATTTTGGTTCCATTTCTTCCATCTTCCTTTTTAATTCTTAAATATGCCATGATTATTCCTCCAGATTAAAGGTTCTAGGCCCAAATGATGGACAGAAAATGAAGCAGGTAATTTGGAAGATTTGTTTAACTTTTTTTTTCATCAATAACATATGTCCATGGGTTACAAAGTCAGCCAGTGCTATAAAGCTTTTTAGAAAACGAGGATCCCTGTCCTACCCCTCCTCAAACCTGATTTCTGCTTCCAAGAGACATTCACTTTCAATAGTCAGCTTTCAAAAGTTGCTTCCCTGCCAGTTTCTTCTGTTTCTAAATAATAAGCTTTTACTGCTATTTACAGTATTTATCGATTTTTAAATCACTTTTTATTTTTTGAAATCTATAATACTTACATGAAGCATACTATATGATTATATTTCCTTCTAAAACATTTCATTTCTCTAGGATTACTAATTCATGTTTTCCTTTGTTTTTTCTTGGGCTATGTCTTTCTTATCTACACTTTTTTTTTTTGAGTTGGAGTCTCACTCAGTCGCCCAGACTGGAGTGCAGTGGCCGCTCCTGGCCACCACAGCCTCAACCTGCTGGGCTCCGGCGATCCTTTCACCTCAGCCTTCGAAGTAGCTGGAACTACAGGCGCATGCTACCACGCCCAGCTAATTTTTTTGATTTTTATTGTAGAGATGAGGTCTTGCCAAGTTGCCCAGGCGGGTCTCGAACCCACGGGCTCAGGCAATTCACTCACCTCGGCCTCCCAAGGCGCGGGATTATAGGCTGAGCCACCGAGCCCGGCCTTATCTACACTTTTCAATCGAGATATTTATTTTTGGGATCTGTTTCATAACTGTTAATCCTGGGGCAGATCATCGTCATTCTCATCATTTTCTTCTCCGTGGAATGCTGAATTCCCTGTCTTCCCCTTTCTGAAAGGGGCCTTCATTTAAGGGAGTGCATCATCCTTTAGTAATTTCATGAGAAAGAATGCAATGAGAGGTAAAAATGTTGAGATTTTGTATATCTGAACATGTCTTTATCTCACTCTCATGTTTAATTAAGGTTGGCTGGGTATGGAGTTACAGATTTGAAATAATTTTCTCTCATTTTCTTGAAGTCATTACTCCTGACTTGTCCCCTGGTTTCTACTGTTGCAGTTGAGAGATCTGGAGCTGTTCTGATTTTTCAGCCCTTTATTGCACAGTCTCCTCTGGGAAGTTTGGGGATCTTATTGTCCCTAGGGTTCTGAGATATCAAAATAATAAGTCTTGAGTAGGTCTCTTTTTATGTATTGTGCTGGCTACTCTATGAGATCTTCCTACCTGTATTCTCATGTCTTTTTAGTTCAGGAAATTTGTCATGTGTTAGTTCTTTGATAATTTTCTTCCCTCTATTTTCTCTGCTCTTTTTATAATTCCTGTTAATAAGGTATTATACCTCTTGGATTGATACGCTGGCTTTTTATCTTTTCTCCTCTGTTCTGTGTTCTAGCTCTTAGTTTTTTGTTCTGGTTTCTCTTTGCTTTCTTCAGTTTTTATCATCTAACCTTTTATTTACCTTTTTCCTGATATTTTGGAGAGCTTTTTCTTCTCAGAATGTACTGATTTTTAAAAAATAATAAGAACCTGGTTTATGGCTGTTACACTTTCTCTTACTTTTTAAACACATTATGTTTTTTGTAATTTAAAAAAATCCTTGATTGCTTTCTGTTTCCTCTTTTTAGAGGTTCTTCAAATGCCTGGCTATTCTTAGCCATTCATTTATATTCTGGGGAGAAAAAGAGTTGCTTAAAAAAGAAAGATTTGAAGCTTTGTTACAGTATGAGCAAGGCTTGTTGACCTGTGTGGTTTTCTCTGTGGAATGACAAGGCAGCCAGTCAGCATCTATAGGTCTTTTTTCTATATTAAGTTTTTCCAGAGAAAAATCGTGTGATTTCCTGTCTAGATGTGTAAACTTGACTGCCAGCATCCCAAAAGCCAAGTGGAGAGAATGGGGTGATAGGATTGTGGGAATTGAGGATGTGGTTTCATTATTCAGTGTATTCTTCCTGTTTTTAGTATACCTCATGCTTCTTTTGTTGGAGATGGTAGCCTGGTTAAATTGGGTTGAGTTAGGGACCTTATTCCTTACAAACTTTGAGCTAATGCTCCATTTTCTAGCTCCACCTTTACCCCTCCATGTCAAGGCACCTGTGCCTTCTCAGTTTCTATGCCATAAAGTGACTGACTTGCTAGTGACTCCTCCACCATACTTAATACTCTGCTTCCTTTCAGTTCACTGAAGTACTCTTATTCTTTGTCTATCCTGTTTCCAACTTCCATCCTTCATGTCCTCATGAGTTTGTCTTGCTAGTTTAATCCCCTTTTTTGTGTGAAAGGACCAGATGTATAAATACAAGTATATGTTCAATAGTCTACCATATTTAATCAGATGACAGTATTTTGTATTAATTTACTTTGACAAATATATAAATGACTTTCAGTCATGATTAATAAGGATTTTATCAGGATCATAGTATTCTTAGATAACTCATGTTAGCCTCTACCTTCCTCACATCTCCCTCAAAACACTAAATTTTATCACTGCCTTATTCCCAAAATTACAACAGTATCTGGCAAAAAGGAAGTACTCATAGACTATAGTAAAATATATATTTAATGTGAAATATATACATATTTTAGATTAGAACATTCTAATTTACTTATACGAGAAGCTTGTCCTTTCCTCTTAGTACCCCTACCCCATTCCACCGCCGCCACGGTCTTTTTTTCTCTCCTTCCCTTTCTCCATTATTATTAGCATCACTCTAAACCTCAAGTTCAGAGTAGAAGATTTACTTCCCCTAAATAGTTTAGACATGATGACATTTTAAAATGCAAAAGCCCTAGCGGGGCATAACGTTTAAGACCCCGAAACACAAAATTGTTTAAATAGTCAAATTTGAGCGCTCACAACAATCCATTCATCATCATCTTGCCCAAGCTGATTGCCCATGCTTCCCAGCTTTTCTCTGAATTTTACAGTATTATGTGGGTTTTTTTGTTTATTTGTTGCTTTTTGGTGTATATGTGACAATCTGCTAGTGTTTTTATTTCAATTTTTAATAGTATTAACATATCTCAGTGTAATTTTTATGTGTAAACTTTTAAGCATTCTATAGCAATAATTGGTAACCAGTTAAATCTTGCCCAGCTATTCCTAGATCCTTTTATTAATCCAAGTCTACTTTATAGAAACTAAAAGTTAGCAAAATCACAGTTAGCTCCATCCCTGAGAGGTTGGTAAACAGTGGGCCTGCCTTTTAAAATGCTTAATAGAGAGTGACTATTTAGTCTACCACTTATCAGATTTGATCCCAAAATAAAATCTGTAATGTTATAATTGGAACAAATACACCAAATACAATAAATCAGTCTCTTTCTTAATCTCTCACTGTACGTATGCATGTATACACACACACACACACACACACACACACACACACCTTTTTTGGTTAAAATAACATGGGGCACTTTAGGTAATAGTCACTAAAAGTATATTTTTGTTTATTTATTTTTGAGTTAGGGTCTCACTCTGTCACCCAGGCTGGAGTGCAGTGACACAGTTATGACTCACTGCTGCCTCAACCTCCTGAGCTCAGGCAGTCCTTTAGCCTCAACTTCCCAGGTAGCTGAGGTTGCAATGTGCGCCACCATGCCTGAGTAATTTTTTGTTTTTTGTAGAGAAGAGAGCACGCTGTGTTACCCTGTCTGGTCTCAAACTCCTGGCTCAAGCAGTCCTCCCTCCTTGGTCTCCCAAAGTGCTGGGATTATGGGCATGAGCCACTGTGCCTGGCAGTTTTTTAAAAATACTAGCTACCATCTCAAACAATTTTAAAAGTGTTTCAAATTAATTATATCTCTAACGGATATAGAGATGGAATGTTTCATTTAAAGCCAAAGGCATAAGAATAAGAAGTTTTCTATATTGCTCCAGATGCTTTGCCACTGTTCCATCAGGGGCTACAGATTTCACCATCTCCTTTGTATGTTTCAGAATCCAAACAATTGACCAATCTTAAATAAATCTCATTCTGCAGATTTCCTTGTATTATACTCACTATGTCAGTGTCCTTACATTTTTTTTAACTTTCTCTTTCCTTGATCCTGTTTTTTAAATTTTGCATCCTTCTTTAAGCTTAGAGTATTAGTTTTATATTTTGAATTTAATTTTTCAAGACACTTGCATATCTGTTTTATTCTCACAAGTCACTCAGTAAGATAGGAAGGAAAAGGCTATCATTCCATTATACTCAGAATAAAAGACAATTTACTGGCTCTAGTGACACATGCTCAATTAGCATAGCCCAGTGATGTACGGATTTTACAGATGCTTTAAAAGTTAGGCTTGTTGGCTCTTTAAGCTGATGTTCTACTATATCCACAAGATCCTTTTCTGTTATATTTATCTAGCTTTTATTCTCTTGTTCTTAGTATATTCAATAACAAATTAAAATTGCACTTACTTGCCTTCTTTTATTTAATTTGACAGAGGATGTTTCAGTTTGTCAAGGTTACTTTGAGTCTAGTTTTATCTTCTTAGGTTTTAGCAGATGCATTCAATTTTGGTTCTGTTTAATGAGCATGCCCTCAATCCTATCATGTAAGATAAGGCCAAATATATTTCATTAGAGATTCATTTTGGCCCATGTGTTTGGACAAGTATGATATTATAACAAAATAATGTGACGTCCTCATGAAACAGTAGCTCTTCTCCATGTGTCATACTACTCTGAAAATTGCTGAAAACAAGAACACTCCTGTATAAAAAAAGGACCTTTGCTCCCCTTCCTTTTCTTCATGTGAGACTTGTGAATCTGTTCATTTCTGCACAGTCCCCTTGGCTTCTGTCCAACTTTGACCATGTTTAGTTGCCTTAGTATAATAGTGTATGTGAATCACAATGACTTCTGACATTAATGATATTACAGAGGAAATAACTTTAAACAGGCGTGGGTATGACTTGTGTTTGAGACACTGAGGAATGGGAAGGGCTGTAATGTTGTGGCAGAAGATGGGGATCTGGTGGCTGTGGATTCCTTGAGGCCCTACGGCCTAGTTTTGTCCTACTGGTAGAAGAACTGGCCTTTGCTTGCTTCCTTCTCACACCCACCACCTATGTGGAAGGTGCCCCTCCCAAATACATCTTTGCCAAACCCCTTGGGAAGTTTATTATTATTATTTTTTTAGCCTGACAGTGTATGTTAAAGAATTGGTTTTAGGTTAATTTTTTAAAAATGTTTAAATCCATATATTAAAAGGTTATATTTAAGATTTATTTTTAATTCAAGTTTAAACAATGGATAATTACTTCCTCCCATCCAGCAGGCCAACTTCCTTCTTAATTTATTTTAAATTGGGACAAAAACATGATTTGAAAAATGTAAAAATATTAATAGATTGATTACATTATGAAAATAAAACTGCATGTTAAAACATCAAAAACACCTCCTGGGTAGTGAGACATGGTCTCGCTATGTTGCCCAGGCTGGTCTCAAACTCCTGGGCTCAAGCAGTCCTCCCGCCTCATCCTGCCAAAGTGCTGGGATCACAGATGTAAGGCACTGCACCCTGTTTTCAGTTTTTGAATTTATTGCGTATATTGCCTTATGGAATAAATCATGACAAAATGAAGGACTAATTTTACTACATTCTATTTTATTTATTTAATTTTATTTTAGAGGTGGGAGGATGGGGGGGAATAGTAAAACTTGATTTTAAAGTAAAACTTATAAGGACTGTTCTTTGAAAATACTAAAGGACCATAAACAAGAGTATTGATAAACAAGTCACAATAAACAAGTTGCTGTATATTAATTATTCATCTCTGAGTTGTTAAAAGCTAACATTGGATAGTGTGTAAAAGTAGGCATTCATTTCAATTCAACAGATATCTGAGTTTCTACTAGAAAACCAGTAGAAATCTAAAGTTAAAGTGCCGTGAGGGAACTTCCTAAGTGAGTCAGCATCAGCCCTAGGTGCTGTAGCTGGTCTGTGTTGAGAAAATCACTGTGGCAAGACTCCTGAACTTTCCTATAGAAAGTTTGTGTCATTTGTACAGAAAGTAGTGCCTTACCTCATGCAGGTCCTCCACAAATGCTTTGACTTTTCCAGGAGATACAGCTTCCTTTATCCATTACAATTAGAAAAATGGAGCTTCCTCCCTCTCACCCCAATCTAAGGTCAATTTTTATAGGACCCTGAAGGCATGCAACTGCAGACCAATTTCTTCCCATTTTCCTTCCCATTATTGGAAAGAAATATGATAAGAGAAAATTAAGTCAGTTTGATATTTGCCCCCAAAGATTCTTCTCACCTTTCTGGCGTTTGCCGTTCTGTTCATCAGCAACGTAGTGGGAGCCCCGGAGTCACGCTGCTTCAATATGAATTCCAGCACTTGCCCTTACTGAGCTGGGTAACTTGCTTAAGTCACTTAACTTTTGTGCTTCACTATACTCATCTGCAATATGTGAAAAGAACCTTCTGTAGAGAGGGTTGTTAGAAGCCCTAAATGAGTTACTCTTTCAAAAGTGCTTAGAGAAATGTTTGGCACATTTTAACAATTGAGATGTTTAAAGAAAATGCTTACTATGGGCTGGTGTCTGCCTTCAGATGGTGTCCTCATGTGTTATCTTAGTAAAGACAGGCTCCTGTTAGCTAACTTGCACAGTAAGCTTTAGCTTGTGTTGTAGTTCCGTCCTAGTGCAGTTAGTGGATCTTCCCAGGAGTGTTCAAAACTTACTTTCTTCAGAAGGAATGTTGGCCTGCATATGAAATAAACATTTTCTCCTCATTTTTACTCTTGTTGGAAACTCAAGTTTGTGGTGGGAGAGGGTGTGAGGTATTTCAGGTGCAGTATTAATTTATGTCTTATGAAATAACATCAACAAAAAGAAGGGAATAAAATCTGCCTTGCACATTAAGTAAAAACAATATTCTTTTGAATTGGTAAATCTTTGATAGTGAATCTACCTGGTAATAAAGCTGGGGTTTTTGGTTTTTTTTTTGAGTAAACTTGTTTTTGACAGGCCAGCACTATATAGGAGACCCAAAATAATTAAGAATTCTGAGTTTGGATATGCACAGAATTATTCAGGGCAAATACTTTCCTACAAGCACCTCACTTCACCCCCAAAAGAGTTAATGTGCAGAGACTATGTGAATTCCAGAGGACTCTGTTGTATTAGAGGGATTTAACCTTTAATATAAGGGTAGTACGGAACCTCTAGCAATTTCTAAACATGTAAATCGCTTGTACAGGCTTGTGTTTTCTAAAAAAAAAACTCAGGAAAGAAGTTTGGAGAGTGGGAAGTAAGCAGTTCAGTCAAGAGGCTGTGGGATTAATTTGTACAAGAAATAATAAGGACTGAATATCTGGTGGAAAAGAGAATTGGAAGGAGTGAACAGATTTGAGAAATGTTTGGGTATTCAAAGTTGATAGAATTTAAACACTGGTCTGATGTGGCAGATACACGAAAGCGAGGAGGAGGAAAAGGTCAAGAATGAAACTAAGGTTCCTAGCTCAGCAAGCAAGTTGGTGAGTGGTGGGGTCAAGACACCAATAGTAGCAGGGATTAAGGAAGAAAAGGAAGGAAGAAATTTAGGTTTGTATTACATGTGTAGTAGACAGAAGGAAATGGGTATGAAAGCAGTTCAGACTAATACACATGTTTATTTAGATCAGGCAGCTAATACAGTTTTTTAAAATTAGGACTAGTTGATTTTATTATGCTTTTCAAATAAATATAAAACTGATAAAGTTTTAAATCCAAGTTGAAAGAAAGTGAAGACAAAAATAGGAAATCACATAAGGAAATCTGTGTCATGTTTAAAAAACAATTCTGTGATTTTTTTTCACAAAACCATGAAAAGATATCAAAGAAATTAAGCTATTACTATCATTATTGCCTAAAATACAGTTGGGGGGGAACAGGAGAAGTAATTTGCTTTTATTTATTAATTTTTTTGAGTTGGAGTCTCACTCTGTCACCCAGACATGCTCCTAGCCACCGCAGCCTCAACCTGCTGGGCTCCGGCGATCCTTCCGCCTCAACCTTCCAATAGCCGGAACTATAGGCGCATGCTACCACGCCCAGCTAATTTTTTATTTATTGTAGAGACAAGGTCTCACCAAGTTGCTGGGGTGGGTCTCGAACCTGCTGGCTCAGGCAATCCACTTGCCTCAGCCTCCCAAAGTACTGGGATTACAGGCTGAGCCACCGAGCCCAGCCTGTTTTATGCTTTTAATAATTTTCCCAAGATACTGACAACATGTGTGTAATATTACACTGAGAAAGAACTGATAGAAAATATTTTTTATGGGCCTCAAAAAACCTCTTTGTTATGTACAGTAGCACCCTATTTTCTCAGAGTTTCAAAATTCAGCTTAAGACCTTTGTGCACTGAATTGAGGCTAGGCAAAACACATATACTTTACTCTGCAGTGAGATTGGCTATGAAGTGGAGATTGTTGCTCTACTCACAGGATATGGCAGAAAATGTGAGAAATGGCAGAAGAAAAGACAGACTGGCCACAGGGTCTAGATGAGACACCTGGCACAGTCAGTGGGGGTTGAGGTTCATATTTGTGAGTTGTGAAAAAAAATGAAATACCTTTAGTAAAAGAATTACATCTTATGTACATAAAGATAAACAACAATATTATTCATATTGTAAGATGAATGGAGCTGTTAGTAAAAGAAAGTCTGTCATAGTCCTGATAACACAACACATTTGCCACTTTTCTAGATTTTCCCCATATGCTTATTATTGTATTAGATATAATAATAGTGTAATACAGTCAGCCCTCAATATTCATAGATTCTGCATTCTTAGATTCAACCAGCCATGGATCAAAAATATTCAGGGAAATAAATTCTGTTTGTACTGAATAAACGTACCAACTTTTTCTCCTTGTCATTTTTCCCTAAGATATAACAACTCTTTGCATAGCGTTTACGTTGTACCAGGTATTATAAGTAATCTATATGTGGTTTAAAGTATACAGATACTATGCAGATACTATGTATATGCAGATACTATGCTATTTTATATCAGGGACTGAGCATCTGTGGAGTTTGGTATCTGGGGAGCTCATAGAACCAATCCTCTACGGATACCAAGGACAACTGTATGACTACTGGCATGTTTTGAGTGCTTTCTAAGCACTGTGTATGGGTTAATCACATTTAACCCATGTGGTGGGTCTCATATGCTCTAGATGAGGAAACTTGAGCCAGGGAGGAACTTGCCCAGTATTTAAACCCAGCAAGTCTCCATCGTTACACTGTAGGTATAGGTCTGTATGTTACTTTTTGACCTTAATTTTGTAATTTTAATTTTCATATTAATCTGTGATCTTTTTTGTTTGTTTTAATTTAATGTGGGTGTAATTTTCCAAGTATCACACTTTCATTGAGGCTGTTTCTAGTTAATTTACTACTTTTTATGCAGCGGTAAACATTTTTATTCATGGATCCTTATTTAGAAAAAATTCTCTGACTATTGAACATTGTTAGGATTTTTGAAAGGCATTGTCTTGTGGTTTGACCAAAAAAGGGTCATACCAAACTGTGATCATCCCTTAGGGCGTGTAAGCCCACATTTTACTACCACTTCTTTTTAAATTTTTAGTTTCTTCTAATTTTATTTCTCTTATTAGGATATTAATATTCCATGTTAATTTTGTGTTTTATGCCCATTAATTATTAATTTGGAATTTTATTATTTCGCCTCAATTTGTTGTTTTCCCTCTGCATATTTTTTCTAGCATGAATAACTTTTCTGGAAAATTCATATGTATAGAATTCCTTTCTTCAAGATTGCCCCTAAATGAGGCATTAATAGTGCTCTTAAAGTTTTTCATCTACAAATTGGACGATGGCAGAGGACTGTTAAGGATAAAACTAACTTTGTTGGAGATGAGATAGCCTCCCTGGTTGGCACTAAACTATTCCTGGAGACTTTTGAGTTGATGTGGTTTTAAAGGAAATAGATACTAAAGGCTGGCGTCAGCCTTAGAATGGTAACTGCACATGTTGGGTTAGTAAAATGTGTTCCTGTCCCTAAACTTAGTAGGTAGAAATCAAATTGAAGAGAAATATTCAGCTCTGTATGACCCTGTCCCAGTAAACCACGTACAGTGGAGTGATTTTGGCTACATGCACTTAAGAGCTTACACTTAATTTGAAAGTGTTGGTAGCATACTGCTGTTGGTTAATGTATCTTATGAAAATAGAATTGAAGAACTGCCATACAAGTGAATGGGGACAAGACCAGAGACAACAAAATAACAAATTTCCAACCCAAATCAAGTGGGACCTGGCTGCAATGACACTGTTCAACCTTGAAGGCGTTTTATCTCTCTTACATATTTCACTCAGCAGCTAGTTGAAGAGTTTCTGGTAAAATGCATGTTCACCTATCAAGTCTTGGGCCTCTTCATTGTAGTTAGCTCCTTGGAAGTGCCAGGTGGTTCCAGACTTTGAAAACTGTGTGAAGTTTAAGTCTTGGTTTGACATATGTCAGACGAAGGCTTCTGGTTTGCGTCAGAGTTCTAGTTTTCACATATAAAAACTGCTTAAAATTGGTTTGCTAGGATAATGCTGTAGTTAATTAGGATAAGCGATAGGACAGTTGCCAAATGATTCTCTGCTTGTTTCTAGGTAGCGTTCCTTATTGAAGGAATAAAAATATGCTAATGCTTTGGAAGGGCAGTCCCCTCAAAATGAAATGTATTTGTTTGCTTGTGCAAGACTTTATACCTCCCTTCTCATCAGAAGGCAGTCCTAGGCATTTTAATCCACTATTTATGGAAAACACATTGATTTTAAAACCAGTTCACCTGTCATTTGGTTTCCCAGTTAGCAAGAACTGCTCCAGCACTTCCATTTTACCTGTTAGCACTCACCTTTGAAATCCCTAAGTCACTCCAATAATGGCAGGTCACATCTCACATTTCTGGCCTGGGCAGGCCTCTGAAGCCTTACTAACTCGCCCTTCCCCTTGCCCAAGGTAGGTGCAGCTTTTTGGTGCTTACACAGACCCCACTGAATCCTGAGACAGTGGCCTCACAGCACTTACACAAGTGCTCGTCTAAGATAAGATAGAACTATTCTTAGTGCGACTACCTGCTTATCTGATTGTCTTCCTCATCAGATTAGCTCCCCAAGGACTGAGTTGATCCCAGAACCCACCCTAGTGTCTGGCATGGGGATGTTCAATACAAAGTAAACCCGTGACTGGCAGACTCTTTTAAAGAGATACATAAGGAAAAATGTAATGTCCAGGAGGAGGAGGTAGGCCTTTGGATGCCATTTAAAGTATGTATTTTTAAAAATGTGTAATGTTGGAAATAAGTTGTGAAAGTGCTGATTGGAATTTTAATCTAGATATAAAAAAATTAAAGAGATGTTAAAGTATGTTTCGGTAATAAGACTGTGAGGGACATCTTTTTCTATATACTATTTTATAGTTTCAGAGAAAAAGTGAATGGTTGAGAGGTAGATGACCAATGGTATTCTTATTTCTTTGTCCTTTGTGGTTCGTTGTGAATGCCAAGTACAAATTTGATTTGCCTTTAATACAGACGGTTTTGTTGTTCATATGTTTTAGTGTATGCCTCTTGTGATAAAAATGTAAGTTGCTGCTGGGTGAATGTAGTATCAGTTTTTAAGACAGGAACTCTTGAAGGAAGACCTGGTTTGGTGGGGAAAATTCAGGAGTGGTATTTTGTTCCTATTAAGTCTAAGATGCCTCCTAGACAGACATCCAAGTATGATCATTTCAGAATGAAGGAATTTCTAATGGATAGTTTCTTGCAGCTGTAGCTTATATTGGATGAACAATTGTATAAGTTCTGTGAAGTCATGGTCTCTGGATGCTGTGGGGTCTATGTAAGCACCAAGAAGCTGCACCTAACTCGAGCAAGGAGAAGAGTCAGTCAGTAAGGGCTCAGAGGCCTGCCCTGCCCTGCCCAGAGTGGTGAGGTACTCAGATCTGCCACTACTGTAGTACTTGGAGGATTTAAAGGGTAAATGGCAGGAGAAATAGGCACTTGTCAAACTCCACACCTTCCTGCTTTCCAAGCCTGTTCACCGTGCCCTCTGAAACTCACAGTCCACCGAGTGGACTCTCTTAGTTCTCTGCTCTGAACAGCCTCTTTGCTTGGCTCTCTCAGTGGCACCATCATCCTCCCCTGCACCCTCCCAGGTAGAAGCAGAGTCCTTTTCCTTCTTACTGTAGGCCAGGTACTCTGCAAGAGAGTACCTGCTTCATCACTATGATACATCAGGACAATGTCATAAGTTAAGCATCCACTATAGAGACAGAGGAACATCATGCAAAGCAGCCATGGTTTGCCGTGGTTGTTGTTAGTTTGTTTCATTTTGTTTTGTTTTGTTTTTATAAACTACTGGTGCTTTAACTTCACTTCCTGACTGGATGAGGCTTTTAGCAGTGCTACAGGAGCCTTTTGTTGTTAAAGCAAATCATCTCCCAGCAATGGAATCTCGCTGATTGCTGACCCTACATTCGATTCTCCCAGACCCACTTCTTCCTGTCCCTTCTTCTGAGGGGCGGGGGGAGAGTTTCATATAAGATGCATGCCAACAAAATCTTGTTGCTCAGCTCTAGAAGACTTTATGTGCAAGACCTTCCAAATTAACTCTAGGGAACCCCAGGAAATGGTCCAGCTACATACAAACGCTTCTTCCCCATGGGCCCTCAAGGAGCTCTGAGACCACTAGTAAACACAGATTTTTGCTTTTAGATCCTTAATTTGACTTGGGAACTTTGATATCCCTTAGTCATTGATACGTTTTCAGACAATTTTAGTAATTTGGCTAGTCCCATCCTCTGCTTGTTATTTCTTTCTAATCTCACTCATGAAGGAAAACCCATGGTGATGGATCCACTTTTCATCACATGACCACCACACACTCACTAGGCTGCCCAGAGATAAGAACCAGAAGGAGAGCACAAGAGGCTCTTACGTTTACCCAACAGGTACTCCTTGACAACACTAGAGGAAATTGTTAGCAAGGATTGTTTGTAGTAGTTGGCTTCTTAGAAAACTGTAGTGTCACTTAGCCTCTTGGCCCAATTTTTTAACCTATAAAAGGAGATTGATAACTGGACTACCTTGTCAGGTTGTAGGATATCTGTCCTAGCAGTCAACAGATACTTAAAAATTGGAGATGGGGGAAGAAACTTTGAAATTATTCGAGGTCGCTAAACATATTACTTCCAAATCTGTTTTCTTCATGAAGACTCTTGGAGTCTCCATTTTCCTCACTGTTGAAATGAGGATTATACTCTTCCTGAGCATCTTCCTACTCTGGCAGTAGTCTTCTAAAACAGAAATGAAGGAAAAAGTGAACATATTCCATGAAGATGAATTGAACTAATAGATCTCAGATTTTCTTGAGGATAAGAAGGAAGAAGAACACCTGAGATGTTGTCCCTGCAGTCTCTCCTAGGGTGGTGTCCTCAGTCTGCATTTTTAACACAAGCTTTGGGGGATGCTGGCACAGGTGACAGTAAGTTACACCTTGAGAAATGCTAAAATCAACTTCAAAAATGCAAGTCAGGTCTGGTACTGAAGTTTCCATTCTAGATGTGGACCAAATTTTTCCTTCCACCTCAAGGTTTCCAGGAAGAAAAGGCTCCAGGTTAAGCATGACCTATGTGAGTAGGAGTGACCTGAAATGTGCTTTGAGGGTGTGTCTCATGGTATCAGTGGCCACCATTGAAGCCTGGCTGGGGAGGGGGGGTGGATAGGGGAACCAGTGGCTTTATGGATCGTTCTATTGGCAGTAGCTTAAATATGCTAAGACATTATAGTTTTTAAAATTTTCTTTCTGTTGGAACTCTGACCTCCATCCTCCCCACCCCCAATAAAAATGCCTCCCTTGTCTCTCTTCAGGCTGCCTCTGCCCTTGAAAAACTTGCCACTTCCAGGAATAGGGTGGCCTTGCTTGACAAGTCTTGACCTGTTTGAGAAGATGGGCAGATGAGAGAGTTGGCGAGATAGCAGTGGATCTGGGCAGGGAGGAGAAACTTAAATACAAACGCAAGTAGGAAAAGAGGAATAAAAATAAGGCAAAAGACCTCCAGAGCCAAGTGTTTGGAACAGCTTTGGACGTTTCCGTTTCATTTTGATCTTCCCAGATTTGAAGTCTTGTTAAAGAAGTCTTATTGTGGCAGCAGGTTTGTCTTTTCTGCTGTTGAAACTGTAAACATTTCAGTATGAGTGCCTTGTGAATAAGCAGCTTCCAGTCATTCACTTTCTGGAAGCACAGACCCAACTCCTGGGTGGGATGAGCCATGGAGAGAAGCAGCTTATATACCAAGAGTCACTTCCCTGGAGGGTGACTTATAAAAGATGCCTTTTTAGATTCAGAAAGCACAAAATGTAATCATGTCTATTTATAAGCTAATCCACTATCTAAATAGGGTAAAATAAAAATAAGCTAGTATATGATCTTGTGCAACTTAAATTTCAGTGTTTTAAATTCTGTCTCTAAGCGTTTTTCTCTCTCTGCACTTAGAGAAAAAGCTCTTTTATTTCTTCATCACAGGGCAGCCGCAGGGCTCCTTCTCCTGCTGTGTTCTGTCTTTTCTCAGGTTCTCTGCTTTTATACAGAGGAAAAGTGCTAATTACTGGCTTAAACTTAGTTCTGGACTCTAGCACTCTGTACCCCTCCTTTCTAACTTCTTAAAGGGCACAAGTCCCCCTTTTTTTTTTAACATGGAAAAACACCTTGGGACAAAATATAATGTTTTCAACAAAGTTGCGGTTTTCTTCTTGGACTATAAAGGAAATTCTCCAATTAGTACTATTTTACTAGAATATTTAAGATTAAATGTAAACTGTGTTTCAGAAAAAGATCTGGTTGGCCCAAAGAAACATCATTAGTGATACCTGTGTTGACTTTTTTAGTATGAGACTATGTATTAATATTATAGGCTGGGCATGGTGGCTCATGCCTATAATCCCAGCACTTTGGGAGGTGGAGGTGAAAGGATTGCCTGAGCCCAGAGCAACATGGAGACCTCATCTCTACAATAAATCAAGAAAACTAGCTGGGCATGGTGGCGCACACATATAGTTTCAGCAACTTGAAAGGCTGAGACGGAAGGATCACCTGAGCCCAGCAGGTCTAGGCTGCAGTGGCCATGAGTGTGCCACTGCACTCCAGCTTGAGCAACAGAGTGAGACTTCAACTCAAAAAAAAAAATTAGGCAGTTTTCCTCAGCTTTGGGTGGTGGCCACTGCCGCGCTTCGGCTTCCAGTCCGCGGAGGGCGAGGCGGCGTGGACAGCGGCCTCGGCATCCCGCGCGCCCCGCCGCCTGCAGCTGCGCCCCCGCTCGCCGCGCCCCGAGCTCGCCGCCTCCCGTTCCAGCGCCCGGCGCCGCCGCCGCCGCGGCCCAGCGAGCGGCCCAGATGCAGGCCATCAAGTGTGTGGTGGTCGGAGACGGAGCTGTAGGTAAAACTTGTCTACTGATCAGTTATACAACCAATGCATTTCCTGGAGAGTATATTCCTACTGTCTTTGACAATTATTCTGCCAATGTTATGGTAGATGGAAAACCGGTGAATCTGGGCTTATGGGATACAGCTGGACAAGAAGATTATGACAGATTACGCCCCCTATCCTATCCGCAAACAGATGTATTCCTAATTTGTTTTTCCCTTGTGAGTCCTGCATCATTTGAAAATGTCTGTGCAAAGTGGTATCCCGAAGTGCGGCACCATTGTCCCAACACTCCCATCATCCTGGTGGGAACTAAACTTGATCTTAGGGATGATAAAGACACGATTGAGAAACTAAAGGAGAAGAAGCTGACCCCCATCACCTATCCACAGGGTTTAGCCATGGCTAAGGAGATTGGTGCTGTAAAATACCTGGAGTGCTCTGCTCTCACACAGCGAGGCCTCAAGACAGTGTTTGCCGAAGCTATCAGAGCAGTTCTCTGCCCACCTCCCGTGAAGAAGAGGAAGAGAAAATGCCTGTTGTTGTAAATGTCCGAGCCCCTTGTTCTTGATCATGTCCCTTGGAACCTTTGTACGCTTTGCTCAAAAAACAGTGGAGCCTTCGCACTCAATGCCAAGTTTTTGTTACAGATTAATTTTTCCATAAAACCATTTTGAACCAATCAGTAATTTCAAGGTTTTGTTTGTTCTAAATGTAAGAGTTCCGACTCAGTCTATTAAAATTTAGCCCTAAAAAAAAAAAAATTACAACAAACGGTATACATTTAGTGCAAGAGAAAAAAATGATTACACCAAGCCTTCTTGGGTAATGCTTTAATACTCTAGAATGAGGGACAAAGATTGGTTTTAACAGGTAGATGTATTTTATTCAGGAAATTGCTTTATATTGCTTTGTTTTGCTTCCCTAAATTTATTATTGCTGACCCTGAAGGTATAAACCCAGGAGAATTAGAGTTAGGGAATTATAGAACATTTAAAACCCACAGCAAGTGGTCAGTATCTGTGCCTGCCTCATCCACAGCTGAAGTCCATTCCATGTGTGATAAATATGAACTTTCTCCTTTGTGGGCATCTTGGTAGAAATAATTACTAGTTCCTGCCATATTCTCACATGTTCATAGAACATTATCATCAATAAAATGTATATACTAAAACAGGTAGTTGATTCTTCATGACCAAGCTCAAGCAACATTCCCTCATGAATGCTTTCCTGCCGGGCTTGGTGGCTCAGCCTGTAATTCCGCGCCTTTGGGAGGCTGAGGTGAGTGGATTGCCTGAGCCCGCGGGTTAGAGACCTGCCTGGGCAACTTGGCAAGACCTCATCTCTACAATAAATCAAAAACCAGCTGGGCGTGGTAGCGCGTGCCTGTAGTTCCAGCTACTTGGAAGGCTGAGGTGGATCGCCAGAGCCCAGCAGGTTGAGGCTGTGGTGGCCGGGAGCGGCCACTGCACTCCAGTCTGGGCGACAGAGTGAGATTCCAACTCAAAAAAAAAAAAAGAATGCTTTCCTGACCTCCATTACCTCTAAGCTCTCAAGTACTAGTTCCAGCACAGTTTTACTTTACAAATCCAGATAATTCTGTAAGTTACCTGAGGGTAGCCAATAAATATTGGCTCCCAGTTTCAGCTCCTGCACATAGGCATGCAATAAAAACTTGTTGAATGAATTTTTAAAAATTATTGCACGTCTGAAGTTGATGCCATCAATTCATAAGGAAACTCAGATATCAAAGGAAAGAATACTGAGAATAAAAGTTACTTGATCATATCATCCCTTATAACTTTTAGAGAAACCCACAAGCCAGAAGGAAAGACCAGACTGAGTAAGTTCTTAATAATTTTCATCCAGCCCATGTTTCCACTTTCTGGACATTGCAGTTTTATGCTGTAGAGTTAGGATTGAGACATTAATAAATCAAATCAAAAGTCCCAAAGAACAGCTCATTAGGAAGTCAAACTGCTTTCTTCATATTCAGTAGAGTAACTTGCATCTCATGATTCTATAAAGAAGCATCAACCTGGCATTTTTACTTTGCTAGCCAGTGGTTACCTTCACATTACAACAGAGGTACTTTCAACACACCTCATGCAAAAAATCTGGATTTTTAAAGCAGCAACAGCAAAAAAAAAAAAAAAAAAAAAAAGAGGGAGGAGTTATATGTGATAGAATCTTCTAGAAAAAAACCATCCTTCCCCAGCTGCATCTTAGACCTGTTAACTTTCATTATTTGCCTGCTGAATGATAAAATGAACAAGTCTATTATATAAAGCTATGTGTATTCTAAATATATGTATTCTTCATCAGCTCAAAGTTGTGGCTAATTTCTGGCATCCTTTGCTTGGCAGATGAAGTATAGAAAGACAAGCAAAGGACATTAATGAAGGAAAAAGTTCCTTTAATTACAAGCCTTCTAACCTGATTCAAAGCATCATAACTTTACTATATAAACTACAGACAAGCTGATCTTACTTATGGGCACAGAGACATAGGAAGGGGAATTAGGGAATAGACTTTTCTTATGGATCCAAAACAGAGGCCCAGGGATGTAGCTGGGAGATGCTGCTAAAATAACTGCTCTCGGATGTTTTGACCTTGGTCATGCTTTCTGTGCATTTTTCACCACTTATGTGGCCAGCCACCACTCAATCTCTACTCAGCTACAGAGACACTTAGAGGTTTATAATGTGACTTGAAAGCCTTTCCTGGCCAGGTGTGGTAGCTCTCACCTGTAATCCCAGCACTTGGGGAGATAGAGGTGAGAGGATGGCCTGAGTCCAAGGATTCGAGACCAGCCTGGGCAACTTGGCGAGACCTCAACTCTACATTAATTCCAAAAATTAGCCAGGCGAAGGTTGAGGCAGAAGGGTCGCCTGAGCCCAGCAGGTTGAGGCTGTGATGCCACTGCACTCCAGCAAATATGTCTTAGGGTCTGCAGCAGAACCACCTTTTGATTGAGAGTTTTATGGGAGGACAATGAGATCTAAATGGCTGATTTCATTTCAGATTATTTTTATATCTGAAAAATGATCACATTAAAGAAAGTTTGTGCAAATGTTTTCACCTGCTTGTCTTGGTGGGAAGCAGATGACTGTGTCCCAGAGAAAATGAGCTGTTAGACTATAGGTATGTTGTGAAAGCAGCACCATCTGCTGGGCCTCAGACCCATGTGGTATCAGAGGGTCCAGAATCAGCTGCAGTCCATTATTCTAGATGATTTTAACTTAGTGGGGAGAGGCTAGGAGACTATGGCTAGGAACACGTGGCAGGTGACTCTGGTGCAGGTAGCAAAAAAGTCTTTGTTGTTCAGTTATGTCCTCTACATAATACTCCAGGCAAAGCCTTTAGAGTGCAATAGGTGAGACCGTGGCACACTTTGTCTCATTCTTGTGTTCAGAATGCCTTTTTGGAGATAGTTTTTGATGTGTTAAGTGCAGCTTCTAAATCTCTGACCTTCCGAGGTTGGCTAGGAAACCTTGGTTGTACTAGGCTGTGGTGGAAGTTCCACTTCCGGCTACTGGTTTAATTTTCCTTCCAACATAAAATACTTTTGAAATTTAAAAATAGTTCTTACTAATTTGTATTGGTCAAGGGTAAAAGAATTGAGAGGGGAAATATAGTGAAAGTAATAGTAAATAGTAGCTAAGAGTTGAAGTACCGAGAGCTGACCAAGCACCTTTGGAGGGTAAGTACTGTTAAAATATCATGTAGCACTAGACTTACCAAAAAAGTCTGTGACAGCAGGTGTCCAGGCCCACCCAGGGTCTGCTTGCTTCAGGCAGTATTCTAAGAGAAAAAAAAAGTTTTTTTTTTTAAGTTTATCTTATTTTAATAGGCTCTATGTTTACATCTGATTTTGATATCAGTAATTGCCAAGAATATGACACTTAGAGATGCAGATATGGTTTATATATTTTTATAAGTGTTAATAATTATAAGGGGAGACCCCAAAAAAACCCCAGAATTTATTTACAAAAAGTTGTTTATTTATTCTTACATGTTTAAAACATTCATCTTCAAAGTACTGTCTGTTTGATGCAATACACATATTGAGATGCTTTTTCCACTGCTCAGAACAGTTTTTGAACTCATCAGTTGTGATGCCTTTTAGTGCTTTTGCTGTTATTTGTTTCACCTCTTCCACATCAGCAAAATGTTTCCTTTTGAGGACTTTTTTCACCTAGGGAAACAAGAAAAAGTCGTGCAGGGTGAGATCAGGTGAATAGGAAGTGTGGGACATGGGAGTCATCCCGTTTTTGGTCAAAACTGCTGAACACTCAGGGTCAGGTGCACTCATAAACCACTCATAATGAAATGGGAAAACGCATTGAAAGAATCTCAAAAAAAAAAAAAAAATCACTGAAGCTGAATGCAGCCTCTCGCAACAACACGGATGCCGATGGGTTCCTAGAACACTTATCTATTGGAAGAATCCTGTAGTAACAGGGGCCTGCCCTCCAAAAAATAATTCTGGGTGTTTTGGGGTCCCCTCATGTATATATAACTTTCTGGTTTATGAAACACACAGTTATTTTACACTGCAACTTTGCAAGGAAGACAGAGCAAATATTGTTATCCCCTTTTTTCAGATGATAAAATTGATGTGGCGACTTTTGGCTTTCACACGTGTGCTGGTACTCTTTCTTTCTCCACTAGCCCTGCGCTACATCATGTCTGTATAATATTCACACTAGACCAACCATGTTTTTTAAAAAGCAGGTCAGACCTGGAACTTTTGTCTTAAGTACACACAATTAGCCTTTAGCCAGTGAATGACTGGCTAATGTTTTATTAAGATGTGTATTTAATGTATTCAGTTTCTGAAATTGGTAATCTTGCTGGAGCAGCAGTGGAACTTAAGTGCAGCTTCTAAGTCTGCGCACGGTACCTTCAGTAGCTTTGAGTAAATGGACCTGAGAAGAACTGGGCATCTTTCTGGCCCTCTGAGGTTGACTGGGAAGCCTCAGTGGTACTAGGCTATAGCGCAGGTTCCAGAGGCTGGCACCAGAGGGCATCTTTTGAGTGTTTGTGAGAATGACAACCAGCAAAATGCTTCAACCAATCTTAAGAGCTTTAAGGAAGCTCTACGGAAGCAAGGACCAAAACATAACAGGGCTGTATGTGTATTGTTTTGGCCAACACCTTGAATTGCTCTTTTCAGATTGACAGGATGCAGAGTTGCATCAAAGAAAGTTGCTCTCAGGGCCTTAAAGGGTAGCTTTTTGTATGTTGGCCCCATCGCTGCCACATAGTTGGCATAGATACATAGGACGGCAGAGGCTTCTGTCCTAGATATAGGAGGCATAATTAAAAGGAAAAACCTCTCACTGGTGGCCAAAAATTAACACGTACTTTGTTCCACATTCTCCAAGCTCTACCAGCATTAGCTTTTTAACTCATATTGAAGAATAGCCTCATTAGTTGTCTCCAAGCTCTCAAATTTGTCAGACATTGCATCCATTCCATCATGTAGGCGTTTACAGTTCCTGGTGTATGCCAGGCCCTGGGGATGAAGGAATGAATCTCACAGTCGAGGGGAGGTAGACATACATGAATAAGTAAATACTGTGAGCATGAGCAAGTGTGTGTGCCATGCTGGGTAAAAGCCATCTGAGGAACAGTAGTGTCAAAGTGTGTGATCTGCAAGGCTTGGACAGAACCTGTAGTCATTGGTGTGCTAATAATACTTTGACCCAAATGCTCTGGCACTCTGAGGCTGCTCAGAGACTGCTCTGAGATGCTCATTAAACAGAGTGATTATTCAGGTCGCTGTTACATCTCATAGGAAAAGAGTCTTTCTGTGAATGAAAAGGCATGTAGAATTCTCCCTTGGAGCTTTCCTCAGATAAGGATTAAACGACTCTTAGTTGATTCAGCCCTTGCAATTTACCACCTCAAGTCAGCCAGCTCTGCTTCTGAAGACAGTGACAAGGGCTGGTAAAAGGTTCAGAGTGGGTGTCTGGCCACTTTCTGTTTAAGCATGCCCCAAAACTAATAATATGCTTTAAAATTTATTTCCCAAGTTTACAGTATCAAGAAATGCAAGGTTCTTGTCAGAGTTGCTTTAAAAATAAGTGTTTATTCCCTTCCATAATAAATGAAAAATCCACTAGTAAAAGATCATGAAGTTTGAAAAATGTATCTTAATTTAGAAACCATGTTTGATGTCCCCACTGTGTCTCATTTTGGGGAGAAGTATTGTTTGAACTTAGCTCTTCTAGGAATGAACATCATTAAGCTTATAGTAACAGTGTGGTCAAAAACAAAGGCTATTTAGCCGTGCAGTAACTGTTTCTTTTATTTGCAGTATAGGAGGATGATAGTGCAAATTCTTCAGGTAAAAAGTAAAACTCTAATTGGAAATGGTACTAGCCTGGGTATTGATTTTTAAATAGAAAGGGAGAATAGATACGAAGTTATTAGAGAGATAAGTTTTTATAGTCTGTCTTCGGCACCTAGTACCTAGAAAGTACTTTTCAAATGTTGAGTAGTTGAGTAAATGAAGGGGACTAGAAGGCATCATAGTATGTTATGAAGATGCTGAGCTTGGGGTTCAGAAAAAAAGAGCTTAAGTTCTAAGTTCTGTTACTAGGTATGTGATCTTCAGCAGATCCCTTTGCTTTAGCCTCTTCAGTGATCTTGTAATTCCAAAATTCGTCTAGTGAAATTATAGGTGTTTCTATGAGGGAGAAATTTGTTACATTGAAGAATGTTAAAGAAAAATGAACAGTCACTGAAGAGAGTCTCGGGAAATCCCCATGTATTAGTTTTCTATCATTGCTATAACTCATTACCACAAGCTTGTTCTCTCACAATTCTGTAGGTTAGAAGTCCAACACAGGAGTCTCACTGGGCTAGAACTGGGCTGTGTTCCGTTCTGAAGGCTCTAGGAAAGTGTTTCCTTGCCTTTTCCATCTTCTATAGCTGCCCACATTCCTTGGCCCCTTCTTCTATCTTTAAAGCCAGCAGCATTGCATCTCTCTGACCCTATTCCCCTCATCACACTTTCCTAAAGCTACGACTAACTCCCTCTGGGAGAGGTTATTTGCTTTTATGGACCCATGTGATTAGATTGGGCCCACTTGGATAATTTAGCATGCTCTTCCCATCTCGAGATCTTTGGCTTAATCCTGTCTACAAAGTTCTTTTTGCCATGTAAGGTCACAGGTTCTGGAGATTTGGATAAATGTTTTTGGGAGACTGTGATTCTGCTTACCACACACCATGATCTGTAGATTGCTCTGTAGGAGACAGAAATATAGTGGAGAAAGGATTATAGGGCTCTCAGGAAACCTGGAATCCTGACTCAGCCTGTCATTGTATATCTCTGAGTCTTCCCCCCCCCCAGAAAGTTATAGTGTTGAATTAGATTAGTGGTTCTGAAACTGCATTGTGCTTCAGAATAGCCTGGAGGACTTATTACAACACATTAAGGTAGGACCTACTAATTTACATGCCTAACAAGTTCCCAGGTGATGACAACTCTGCTGGTCCAGGGACCACACTTTGCATGCAAGCCACTGAACTAAATAAACTCTTTAAGGTTCTCCCATGTAGGGTCTTTCTCCATTGGATGCAACTTAGTAAATTAATTGTAGTGGAGTTTGCTTACCAAACTTACCAGGTTGTTGAGCTGAGGTAGGAAGGAGACTCGGACATTGTTCAAATCCAAGCCCCACATTGTCTCTTTCCTTCAAGTAACTTGGGTGTGACAAGGCCTGCTCTGTGGGTTGCTCTTCATAAGATGGGCTGTGTAGAATATCTAGTGTGTGTCTGGCACATGGGTGTCTTGGGTCACATTTACTTAACACTTTTGATCCAGCCACTGTTCTAAGCCTGGATTAATGCATTTAACCTTTACATTTCTATGAGGTGAGAGCTATTATTAGTCCCATATTTGCAGGTTGAGGAAACAAAGGTTAGGAATTTGGCCAAGAAGGCAAAGCTAGAGGTGGAGTCACTTACCAGGCAGGTATTTAGGTTCCAGATCCTACATATTTAACCCTTATACAACAATGCCTAAGTTTCTTGTAACTGGGCTAGAGGTGGCACAGTTCTGAGGTTGGATGATTTAATGTGTGACACAATTGTGGTGGGTCTGGGTCTCCATCCTGTCACTCTGCTGTCATCAGCAGATTGGCTTTGTCTTCGGGGCTATCCCCTCATGGTGATACAATGGCTGTCACATATACCACTATCCAGTCCTCTGAGAGGCTGAATGAAAGATGACCTCTTACTCCCTCTTGTCTCTTTTTAAGAGGGCAAAACTTTCACAGAGCCCCCTTTTCCTGCAGACTTTCCTACCAGAAATGCTTGTCATGCTTATCCTAAATGGCCACCACTGAGATTCACCCTCCAGGGTGTGGGGAAGGCCTGAAGCCCAAGCCCTTGGTTGAATGTTTGGGCTTCTTGAGTAAGAAAGGGGTAGCAGATATGGCTATGGGTTGACCACACTTCATTTTCTCAAGTTGATGTGAAACTTTCTTTTTTTTCTGAAGGTGCTCTATATCATTGACAGAATTAGATAAAGTCTAGGGTTACCAAAAATACTGTTAACTGCCCTTGGTTTACTCCAGTCCCAGTGATCTTTTCTCTCTTAGCAAGGATGTGAGGGCATATGGTAAACGTTTACTGATTACCAGCATCCAGAAGGATCCTGATCATCTCTGAGAAGGGCAAAGCTCTTAAAGGACTTAAAGGAGGACAAAGCTCTTGGAACTTCTCACCCCATTTGTCTCTGGAGGATGCCAGGGATTGTCAGCCTAAACCTCAGCTCTGGCCTACAACAAGTTACTTTCCCTCTGGTACTTCTGGCATTTCACCTGTAGGTTACAAGCATCTACCAGGGGGGTAATCTGGAGGACTGAATGAGTGAATTCATGTCAGCCACTACAACCATCTAGACATGTGGTGAGCACTTGGGCTTTGTTGTTGCTGGCGTTAGTGTAGTTTACCATCAGCATTGGCATTAGGGAGCTTGAGGGAGCTTAGACCTAAGTAATTGCTTAGGGAACACTTATTTTTCATAGAAGCAAGAAGAAATGTCTGTAGTTTCCATTAGCCTTACCTGGATATGCCTTGGCCACCTGAAGAGTCTGAATTCTTCTTCCTCAGTAGGGCCCCAGTGGTTGAGTTTTATAAATATGATAGTTGTTGATAGGATGCATTTCTTATGCTAAGGGGATGAGCACTCACAGCAACCACATCACAGGGTGACAGAGATGTACCCCATGATGGAGTATTACACAGCCGTAAAAAAGGACAGAATTGTGGACTTCACAATAAATTGGATGGAGTTGGAGACCATTGTACTTAGTGAGCTGTCACAGAAATAAAGAACTGAATACTGCATGTTCTCACTCATAAGTGGGACCTGAGCATTAATCACAGGAGTACAAGGGGGAGATTGGTAGTCATGCAACACTGCCGGGGGAGGGAGCACATAACACAAAGGGTACCTGGTCCTAAACCAGGGGAAGTGAGGACCAGTTGGAGGCCCAAACTTCACCTGCACATAGACTATTTATGTACCTAATCCTGACTTGTACCCCACATCTCTATAAGAAAATAAAGTTATAAAAAAAAAAGAAAACCTGACCATATATGGAGGAGCCATCTCAGTTACAGAATAATGTCTCACTTAGCCAGAAATTCATGGCAGGTTTTCTGGTGTGTTTAAAATAAGATTCATGTATAAAAATACCACTTGCACACAGGAACCCATATTTTCTGAAAAGGAAAATGTACTTGTATTGGGCATTTGGGGTAAGTAGATCAAAAATAAAAATAAAATCTTCTTACAAATATAAGAACTAGAAACCAAATCCCACTTTCAATTCTAAACGGTATATATATAACTCTACTACCTTACCCTCCCCTACCCCAGATTTTCACAGCAGAAGTAAACAGGGAAGATCTGCATGCAGCTCATGATAGCAGCGAAAATGACTGGCAGAGGATGTGAGTGGAAGGACAAGGGGGACACCAGAGGCAGGGCTGGTTACCTCTGGCTTGTCTACCACGTACAGTAGGGTTACTTATCTCGCCCTACTGTGGTGTTCTATTTGATTTGAGAACACTTGTGAGGCCTGGCCTAAAACATTATTGCTGGATCACTTCCCATGGTGTGGTCAGTGAGTGGCAGTTAGAAATTGACCAGCCCATCCTGCCACCACAGACTCCTCTAACCACAGAGACACGTGCTGAGGTCTAAACGATGGGGACCAGGGAAGACCTGAGAGAGAGGGGTGAGTCTGGGATACTGACATGCCTTTTTCATTTCTTTCAGAAATGTTCTCACTGCCAGGAGGCAGGCGCCACCTTGGGCTGCTACAACAAAGGCTGCTCCTTCCGATACCATTACCCGTGTGCCATTGACGCAGGTAAGATGGGACCACAGACCAAAGCTTCCAAAGGGTTGGGACATACAGTTTGATTCTCTCTCTTCTTTATAGTTTTTTGTTCGTTTGTTTCCTGATCTTGTTCTGTTTGTGTTATCCTCTTTGCATGCCTTTAGAATTTATAAAGGAGAGAAATTGGGTAATATTTTTCAATAAGTTTTATTCATCTAATTCACATGATTCACCTATTTAAGAATACATTTATTTTTTCCTTTATGCTCTCTTAGACTTGATCTTTTCTGTGTCTGTGGATTTGCCTTGTTAATATGGAATCATACAGTATGTGGCTTTTTTGTGACTTGCTTCTTTCACTTTGCTTAGTGTTTTTAAGGTTTATACATACTGGAGCATATATCAGTACATCATTCATTTTTTTATTGCCAAACAGTATTTTATTGTAAGGGATGTATTGTGTTTTATTTATCTGTTCATTGGTTGATGGACACTTAGGTTATTTGCACTCTTTGACTATTAAGAATAATGCTGCTATAGAATATTCACATACAAGTCTCTGTGTGGACATGTTTTCAGTTCTCTTGGAATGAAATTGCTGGATCCCATGGTGACTGTCTAACCTTTTGAGGAACTGCCAGACTGTCTTCTGAAGCAGATGCACCATTTTACATTCCCACCAGCAATGTATTAAGGATTCCAGTTTGTCCACATTCACTGACACTTATTATCTCTCTTTTTTTGAATTGTAGCCACCCCAGTAAGAAATGGTAGTATTTTATTGTGGTTTGATTTTTGTTTCCCCGTGGCTAATCATATTGAGCATCATTTCATGTGTTTACTGGCCATTTGCATATCTTCTTTGGAGAAGTAGCTATTCAAATCCTTTGCCCATTGTTAAATTGGGTTATTTGTCTTTTTACTGTTACGTTTTAAGAATTCCTTGTACTTCTGTATATTTGATTTAAAAATATTTTCTTTCATTTTTTGATTGTCTTTTTACTTTCTTCATAGCATCTTTTGAAGAACAAAATTGTCTGTGGTTAGAGGAGTCTGTGGTGGAAGGATAGACTGGTCAATTTCTTTTTTTTTTAATTTTTAATTTTAAATATGTGGGGTACAATTCAGAATTAGGTATACAAATGTTCTTTATGCAGGTCAGGTGCCCTCGTTGATGAGATGTGCCTCCCCTCCCCTTGCAGTTTCCCACTACTGCCAATCCCTTTCTTATAGTATTACAAGAGTGGTTTAAGGTCTGCTTGTGAGTAAGAACATGTGATACTTGGCTCTTTGTTTCTGTGATAGATAACTCAGTATTATAACCTCTAAGACCATCCAAGTTACTGTGAAGTTCATAATTTTGTCCTTCTTTATGGCTGTGTAATATTCCATTGTGTATATGTACCACTTTTTTTATCTAGTCCTCTTTCCATAGGCAGCATGGTTGGTTCCATGTTTTTGTTATTGTGAATAATGCTGCAATAAACATGCATGTGCGGGTATCTTTTTTAAGAGTGATTTGAGTTCCCCCAGGTATATTCCCAGTAGGGGGATTGCAGGGTCATTTGGGAGGTTGATTTTTAGTTCTTTTAGGAATCGCCACACTGTTTTCCATAGAGGCTGTACTAGTTTACACTCTCACCAACAGTGTAGAAGTGTTCCCTTTCTGCTGCATCCTCTCCAGCATCTGTTGTTTTTTGAGTTATTAATGATGGCCATCCTGACTGGAGTTAGGTGGTATCTCAGTGTGGTTTTAATTTACATTTCTTTGATGACTAGTGAGGCTGAGCATTTTTTCATGTATCTGTTGGCTGCTCGTATTAGGCTAGTCAATTTCTAAATAGAGTCCAGTTTATTTTTTCTTTTGTTGTTTGTACTTACGATATCATATAAAAAAATTGCCTAATGCAAAGACGTGAAGGTTTGCACCTATATTTTCACCTAAGAATTCTGTAGTTTTGGCTCTTACATGTAGGTCTTTGATCTATTTTGAATTAATTTTTGTGTATGTTGTGAAGTAGAAATCCAAAGTCATTCTTATATATGTGAATATTCAGTTGTCCTAACACCATTTGTAGAAATGACTGTTCTTTCCTCATTCAGTAATCTTAGCATATTTGTCAAAAATCAATTGACCATGAATGTATGAATTTATTTCCAGACTCTCCAGTACTATACTGTCTTTTCACTGTGGCTTTGTTGCTGTCGTTTAAATTGGAAAGTGTGAGTCCTCCAACTTTGTTCCTTTTTCTTTCTTTTTTGAGTTGGAGTCTCACTCTGTCACCCAGACTGGAGTGCAGTGGCCGCTCCTGGCCACTGCAGCCTCAACCTGCTGGGCTCCAGCGATCCTTCTGCCTCAGCCTTCCAAGTAGCTGGAACTACAGGCGTGTGGTACCACACTCGGCTAATTTTTTTTTTTTTTTTTGACTTATTGTAGAGATGAGGTCTTGCCAAGTTGCCCAGGCAGGTCTCGAACCCGCGGGCTTCAGGCAATCCACTCACCTCAGCCTCCCAAAGCGCGGGATTACCGGCTGAGCCACCGAGCCCAGCTCCTTTTTCTTTCTAAATTATTTTGACTATTCTGGGTACCTTGTTATCCCATTTGAATTTCAGGATCAGCTTATTCTTTTCTGTAAAAAGACAGTTGGAATTTTGACAGGGATTGCATTTACTCTGTAGATCAATTTAGGGAGTATTGTCATCTTGACAGTATTGTCTTCCATTCCATGGGATGACTTTTCATTTAGGTCTTTAATTTCTTTTAGAAGTGTTTGTAGTTTTCAGAATAAAAGTTTTACATTTATTTTGGTTAAATTTACTCTTAAGTATTTTATTGTTTTTAGTGCTACTGTAAATGGTATTTTTAAAATTTTGGATTATTCACTGTGAGTGTATAAGAATAGAATTGATTTTTGTATATTGATCTTATATCCTGCAACTTTGCTCAACTTGTTAATAGTTCTGTAGCAACTCTCTATATACAAAAGATTATGTCATCTATGAATAGAGATAACTTTGCTTCTTCCTTTCCAGTCTGATGCCTTTTATTTCTTTTTCTTGCCTAATTGCCCTTGCTAGAAGTTCCAGCAAAATGTTGAATAGAAGTATCAAGAGCAGACATCCTGGTCTTTGTCCTGATCCATTAAATATGTATTAGCTTTAGGTTTTTCAGAGATGTTCTTTTTTTTTTTTGAGTTGGAGTCTCACTCTATCACCCAGACTGGAGTGCAGTGGCCAATACAACTGAGGGAGTTCCCTTCTAGTCCTAGTTTGTTGAATGTTTTTATCATGAGGGGTTGTACAAACTTTTTCCTGCTCTCACACCACTCAACCACAGCACTATACACTTCTGTGATCCAGATATGTGAGATATTTCTCCACACATCAAGCAATTTCCCATTGGACACCAACTGGGGTTCTACAATTTAACTCAATTTTGATACCCACTAGAGTTAGTGTAGACCCCACAGGTTAAGGGCTCAATCCCACTAGACTTCTCCCCACTTCAGGTGCCAGTCTCAAGCTCATAGTAATTGAACTAGTTTGCACTTCCACCAATAGTGTAGAAGTGTTCCTTTTTCTCTGCATCCTCACCGCATTGTTGTTTTTTCCTTTATTAATGATGGCCATTCTTACTGGAGTTAGGTGGTGTCTCATTGTGGTTTTGATTTGCATTTCTCTGATGATTAGTGAGGTTGAACATTTTTTTCATGTGTCTGTTGAAGTCAACTTTTTTTTAGCTTCCACATATGAATGAGAACATGCAGTGTTTAGCTTTCTGTTCATGGCATATTTCACTTAACATAATGTCCTCCATTTACTTCTTGAGTATTAAATGTGTGTCAGACCTTCACCCATGTGGCCTTCATAATGCCTGTGATCAGGTTGGAGGAAGAGGTTAACGAGAGGCATGAGAATGCAGCGAATAGCATGGTACAGTCTCTAGGAGGCAGGGTTTAATTTGGATTTGACAGGAAGGGTGTCTGACCAGATGATGGGAACAAGCACGAGGCATTAAAGCATTTGGAGCAGGATCCCGTGAGCCCAGAAAGGTCTCAGAGTACATCCTACTCGTCCTTCCTTCTAGGGCAGGTATTGCTTTATCTCTGACTTTTGCTTATGCACATCCCCTTTCCATTCACATCCTTCTCTTTGCCCCTTCTTTCCTTCACTTTCCTCTCCAAGTTTCTGTAGGAGGAACAGATAAAAAGAACAAGAGAGGTACAGAAGACAATGCTTATGCCAAAGTTAGATTCATGTGTACACATGCACTGCAGGGCAGCTTGGGAGCCAAGGCACTATTAATAATAATAATAATTTGTAAAGAGCCAACCTTTTCTTGTTTTCATTATATTACCCTTAGTTACATCTGAATGTTGTGTTTTCCCTATAGTCTAGTGGCCAGGAAAAGGCGGGTAGGGTAAAATAAAGACTGTTGTGTTTCCTTTTTGTAGTTGAAGCTTCATGGTTTTTAAATGAGGATTTTTTTTTTAAGCCACCTTGATTAAGTACAGGCAGTATGGTTGGAATTCTTTGGAGAGAGCTGTAGTGCAATGGGAACATTCTTTCCTCTAATGGAAGCTTACCCAGACCGCCACCCCACCTCACCAGCAGAGAAACTGGGCCTTCTTTACTAGCTGGGGGTTATGAGTAAATGGTACCTGTCACTTTCTCTTTTTGAGCCTGTCTTGGTAGCCTACACAGTTAAGCTGGTAACGTCTCTATTTAACAGAAGTTGGTGGCCGAGTGCCAGTGAGAGGGAGGCTCTGGGTCAGGAGGGGTGAGGGCAGGGCTTTTGGCTCTGGTTTCACTGTCCCTGTTGCTGTACATCTGCCCCTCTGTGTGGAGAGGTGGGACCAAAGAAGCAGCTTCACAAGATGACCATGTCTTGGTCATTGTGGGGTTTTTTTGGCGACTCAAGTCATAGTGACCCAGAGACCTGCACTGCTCTGTGGAGATGGATTCTTGTATTTATTCCTTACAGTCTTCTCTGAATTTCTTTCTATATAGGATATATCTTTATATCCAGAAAGGGGTTAATTGATTGACTTTTCTTTCTATTTATAACAAAAATAAGTTCTTGGTTTAAGAGTCCCTGATCTCTCTGTAGAATAAGGAGCAGTTTAACATTTTCATCTCTGCCTTGCCATCAACTGCCTAGATCTTTAAAGAGCTGTTCCGTGTTTCAGGAAAAACTTTTATTACTGGGACGTCTCCATGGAAACGGAATGTCTGTTTCATGAGGATCTGTGGCTCCTACAGCTTTCTCCCTACCTGGTGTTGACCCTGTATTTCTGACGTCATGGTCACTTGTTTTGTTCCACTTGATATGTCACAGGCACAGGATTTGGCTTCAGGTGGGGGATGCAGTAGTAAGAGCATGAACTCTGGTTTAAAAATTTTTTTAAATGTGTTTAACGCAGAGAGCCACAACAATTAAGACAGAAGGAAAAAGAGCTGTAGTAGCTCATTAATAATTCCACTGTGCATAAAGAATCTTGCCTGGAGGGGATTTTTCTTTTACTCTCATGAAGAAACACAGCTGGGAATTTCACTTTCTACAGCTACCCTTGCAGCAGCATTTTAAAGCTGCTCTCTCTGTTGTAGACTTTGATCTTGTGTAGTGGGGTCAGAGCCCTGGATGGGTCATTAAGAAATGCTGGTGGTCTGGTTCCTCCCTGGAGGGACAGCTATATGCATCACAGAAACCAGTCCCAGTGCCAGAAGCTCCAGTATTGCCCTTTTTGTTCTCCAGGAGCCTGAGCCTGTCCCTCAGCAAGTCGGTGTGGGCCTTGTAGGCCCCTGTGTCCCAGCCCTATATTGTGCCAATATAAGGAAGAACAGTAGTTCTGGGGTACATGAACTAGAGACAGTGTCTGGTGCCCGGCAGATCCGAAGAACAGTAGACTCTTCTTGTTTCTCCCGTCTTCCTCCTTGAGCTCACCATCCTCAGCCTGGGAGGATATAAGCATGTGTGGGAATCCAGCAAATCCATCCTACATTTAAGCTAAACAAGAGACATGAAAGTGGTCTTCTCTTCAGGGGAATGGGAGTAGTGTTTGTATCTGGAAGCTATCTTGTTGACTAGGCCACCTTGTATTTCCAAGCTTGTGTGACGATCCAGCAAGCTGTTAACTTTGATTTCACTGTGAGAAGTGCTGACTGGACCCTCTGCACAGTATAGAGTAGTTCCTTGGCCCTGAAGAGCACAAATTGAGAGACTGTAACTGGCTGGCCATGAAGCTGCCAGATGCCTGTTCAGAGTCCTCAGAAGAGGTTTTACTACACTTTTTACTGCTCCACACACTGCTCTACACTCCTGGAGACTGACAGCCAGGTCACTGGTACAAGATGTGGTGGCAGAATGTTAATAAATATTGATCAGAGGAAAAAAGTGCAGAGGGATTGGTCAGCGAAGAGGCTCCCCTGTGCCCTTCCAGGTTTCTGAGCTCTCTAGGCATGGCTCTAACTGCTGCACAGAATGTGAATTGTAGTTCCTGATGACCTATGGACATGTATAAGCACAGAAAAGAGCATTTGTCTGCACAGTGTTCCTACTTGGAGACCTTTTCAATGGTAGACACAGTCTCTGGCAGAGTCCTTTAGGAGACTTCTGTTTCTATAGCAGTACCTTGCACTAGTTTCAAGTTGCCTTTAGTGTGTGCTCATATTGTTTTACTTCTTTTCTGCTTTTAACACAGAGGGAACATGTTTCCTAACTTTAGTTAGGTATATTTTACTAATGGTTCATCACAGCTGGCCACTGTTCTGTGGCTCAGGAGAACTGAGCCACCTGTGCCTTTCTGAGGTCTGATGTCTTTTGTTGCTCACATGGTTTCCAGCCTCATTTGTATGAAGCCCTGTGGCATAAGCCTGGCTGAGCCCCACATGTGTTATACTGTTTCTCTTTGGCCCAAACTAGAGGCTATGCCAGCAGTGTTGCCAGAGCCCAGGTAAGGAGAAAGTGCTTCCCTTGAGCTCCAGTTGTCTGGCTCCTGCTGTTTATAAACTCTCTGGCAGATTGGAGCAGCAGGAGTCTTGGTCACGCTATGTACTTGTGGGTTTTAAATTAACACATTTCATTTACTGCCTTGCTAGTTCCTTGCTGGGGGAGGGGCCTGGAGGTTAGTGATCACTTGCTGAGCTCTTCGGCCCAGGGAACAGAGAAGCCTGTTGGTCTACTCAGGTATTCAAGGACTATAGCCAAAAACAGGTAGTGATATTCCAGGGTTGGCCAAATATAAAAGGATCTTTTTTGGTTTGTTTTAGGGTACTGGGACCCGAAAAGTTTTCATTTGGGCATTCCCTTGCTTACTACTATTGCAATTGAAATCCATGAGTACATAGGCTCCTAATCTAGTTCTCTACATTTAACAAGGATAAGTACCATGGCTGTCTCCCATCATGGTGCTGGGAGCTCTCTGATCTTATTTATTAACATTCTGCCACTACATCTTGCACCAGTGACCTGGCTGTCAGTCTCCAGGAGCTGTGGTTTGCAGAGGGAACTTATTAATTAGATTTCCTTGCCCTGCTTTATGCTCTACCCTTGTGCCAGAGCTTGACTCACCTGGAGGTAGATGTGTCCTTGTTGTCATCCAGGATGTTGTCATCATTTTAAAAGTTGGAATAAATCATTTTTTCTGCAAGGATTAAAAGCACCCTCGTGGGATTTTACTTTTCTCTGAACTGCTTAGTGTGGATTATGTAATTTGTGTTGGGGACTTCTCCTGTGTCTCCATGGGTTGTGGGACAAAGTTGACCATGGGGCTTTCAGTTCCAGCCTCCTTTCTATCCCTAGCACCTGGGCTTTTCTCTGTGCTAAGGAGAAAAGATGCCTCCAGATTTTAAAGTGTTTTTACGTGGAGACTTTGGCTTGAACCTGGGAAATGAGATTAGTCTAGAATCAAGGATTTTAAAAATAACATTTGGAGATTGTCTCTGTTAAAGTAATATGGTATCATTGTGGAAATACAAAAAAATAAAATAAAATAAAACTTAAATCACCTGTAATCTTACTATCCAAGGAGAACCACTGTTATGTTTTTGTAGATTTCCTCTCAATCTTTCTTTGGTAATGCATATAAACATTTTAATAAAACAGTATATTTATACATTTGTGTATCCTGGTTTTCCTTTCTTTTTCTTTTGAAACAGTGTCTCACTGTCATCTAGGCTGGAATGCAGTGGTGTGATCATTGCTCATTGCAGCAGTGAATGAGCACTTGACCTGAGCTCAAGTGACCCATCCACCTGGGCCTCCTATGTAGCTGGGACTACAGGCACAAGCCACCACACCTTGCTAGTTTTCAGAAACAATTTTGGGAGGTGGAGTATTACTGTGTTGCTCAGGACTCCTGGCCTTGAGCAAACCTTTCATCTTGGTCTCCCAAAATACTGGGATTACAGGTGTGGGCCACCCACTCACTGTGCCCTGATTTTTCAAGCAGTTTTTTGCCATGAGTGTTTTCCCATACTGCTATTTTAAAATGTTAATTTTGTAAGTAGCTGATATTCCATCATGTTAAGGTATCATAACTTATTTAGGGTGTCTCTAATGTTTTCCTATTAGAACTCACAGTGAGACATGTCTGACCCTGTCAATCGCGGCCAGCATGGCCACGCCCATTTCCGATTGTGTCAGCAGTCTCTAACTATCCCCTTCTGTCTTGCAGATTGTTTGCTACATGAAGAGAACTTCTCGGTGAGGTGCCCCAAGCACAAGGTGAGTCAGAGCCCCAAGAGCCTGTGCACCCGGCATCAAGGGTGGTTCCTCCCAAAAGACCTAAAGACCAGGCATTGAAGGACCTAACCCCCAACTGTCCCAAACTGTGCCTTAGGCTGCCGACCCACTCCTGGCCCTGGGAAGTGGAGGAGCACAGTGCTCAAAGAAGAGAGACATGCATGGGAGCATGAGCACCCTGAATGGTGTGAGGGTGCCAGGTGAAATGTGTTTTGGGGGAGGGGTTTTTGTGTATTTATCAAGAGAAATAAGAAGCTCAAACTCAATAAAACTACTGATGTCCACTTTAATAGCACCCCAATTCACTGTTTGGCATTTGGTAAGATTGGTTCTAGGCCTTGAGACATAAGCAAAGGCATTTACTCAGACTAAAAGAAATAGCATTGACCCCAGGGCTTTGGGGAAACATTCTCTTCTGGTTGTAACTCAGCAGAAGCCACCTGATGGTGTGCAGTTGATGGGCTGCCACTACCCCACTTCACAGCTTGTTTAAGAGGTAGTTTCATAGTCCCCTCTTTTTAGGAAAAGGTGGAAGTACGAGGTGAATGACCTGTTTCTGAGAAAACACATGCATTTTGGGGGAGGGGAGGATGTGGAAAGAGAGCCCCAAAAAGGATTGTAATGGAGACTGCTGACACCTGATGTAGTGGCCAGACTCTCTCTGGCTGAGGTCACACTGACACCTGGTGGTCACTGGCCACTCACAGTCTTCAGTCTCCAAGTAGAACCAGGATGTGGAAAGAGAGCCCCAAAAAGGGTTGTAATGGAGACTGCTGACACCTGTCTGTAGTGGCCAGACTATCTCTGGCTGAGGTCACACTGACACCTGGTGGTCACTGGCCACTCACAGTCTTCAATCTCCAAGTAGAACCAGAAAGTACTAGGAATTTGTTGAGAGGTCTACTATCAAAACACTCCTGAAAGATGCTTACTTTTGCTTTTCTTTAAAAATTATTTTCAGAGGTGAACTGTAGGATCTGTGAAATTCTTTATTTTTACTTAATCTTCATGTTATTTTTAGAGCTTACCCTTTTTTAATGGTCGCATTTTGCCTCAGAAAACCCTGTCTGAATGTCTCCTGTTTGTCGGTCAGTACTGACTCTGCCTTTTCTTTCCTTTTCTGTGTGCCGCTCCTGTCCTCCCCTCTGCCCTCCCTGATGCCCACACTCTGTTTTCCCTCCTGTTGTGTCTCCTCTTGGCTTTGCCGGTGTCAGCCTCCCCTTCCGTGCCCTCTCCCCCCCTTGCAGAACAAGACCGCGAAAGGCAGCCTCAGCACAGAGCAGTCGGAGCGGGGGTGAGGGGGGCAGTGTGCTCGTGGGATTGGACAGGACAGCAAGCACAGGTGAGTCGGGGCCACCCGGGCTCCTACCATCACCCTGCCTGGCTCCCAACAGGTGTCATAGACTCTGCCTTCCTGCTTGCTCCAGGCTGCACCATCAGCTTTTAATCGCATGGATTACCAACACCAGGTGTTTTCCGTTTGTTACTTAGTTCTCCAGAATATCTGTGGGAAGGTGGTGGGGGCTTCAAAACTGTCCACTGCTGATTGGGGTTCAGGGAGACTGTTCCTGAAGTCAGCCCTTTAAGGCAGCGCTGGCAAGTAGGCCTTGTGGGCCATGCTCCTGAGAGCAGAACATGACTGGCTTCTGGGATGCACCCTGTAGGGCAGGGTGCTTCTTGCCAGCAACCCCTGGTCTTTCCCCATCTCAGAAAGGGTTTTCTAGCCTTTTTGAGGGCTAGAGAAGGGATCTGTTCTTTTTAATTTACTACATCTCTATTAAACTTGTAGTGTATTTTCCTTTGAAAAACAAAATTCTCCATGCTTTATTACTTTAAATCATTTTTTACCCAGTACTTTTTTTTGCCTTAGGAAACAAAGGGAAGGAAATTCTTCTCAAAGATTTAGTAAACTTTAGCATTCAATTTAATTTTGCTCTTAAAAATCTTACTCTTAAAAATCTCTAGAGATTGAACTGTGCTTTGTGAGTATCTGTGGGATTGTGGCCAAGGCTGACTCGGCAGGTGTCTGTGAAAATAGGATTGTAGAATTTAGGTCTTGTTAAACCACAGGTCTGCATTTTCCATACTGTTTCATCCTCCCTGCCTCACTGAGCTGCTGAGGGATGAGGGGAAACAGTCTGTAAAGGGAAAAAAAAAAAGCCAAAATGTACTTCAGGATGAGGTGGAGTGAACAGGTTGTCTCAGTATGGGTTGAGAATCATTTGTCTCTACTGGAAGGACTCTGTGCGACTCTGGGAGTCTGACCCACACAGCTTACTAGGCCTGTCCATTTCAAGCAACAGCACATGCCTGGCTACTCTGTGGAAGGTGTTCTCCCTCTGTTATACCTGGGAGGTCTTCTGCCTTTCTCTGGAATACCCAATAGTAATTTGAGAAAAAAATCAAATTCATCTGAGAATGTGGCAGTTTTCCTCTTCTGAGAAGCCATTTGTTTCCTAGGTGGGAAACCAACCACCTAGGAAAGCTACCAACTTCTGAGGAATCCCCTCAGCTACCCTGCTCTATGATGGTCTTTGGGGCCAGGTGAGGCCTGTAAATGACTCTTATAGGGGTGTTGAGTGAGTGTTTTGCAGTAGTGTTTTTCTGCCTTCCTCTTCCAGGGGCTAGGCTTGGCAGTGGAGGGATCAAAGCTAAGCAGGGAGGTGGGCAGAGGCCATCGCATGTGTTCTTGGGTCACAGGAACCAGATGATCAAATGGAGCCCTTTCTGTAAGTTGTCAGCATTGGTGAGCAGCAGCTGGACTTCCCAGCCTACACTCCTTTGCCTTGCATCAGGGCAAGGTAGCAGTTTAGATAGTTTTTAAAGAACTGTTTCTGTGGGTCCTTCTACATGTCCTGGGCTGAATGTGTCACTGTGCCTGGGCAGGCCCTGCTATCTTCCATCAAGGCGACTGTGCCCAACCCAGATGGTTAGAGTCAAGGTCTGTATTCCTGAAATGTGTCCTGGAAGACCTGGTTAAGGAATTTAGTGCTTTTTGTTTTTGTCCTAGAATCCCAGCTGTTTCAGAAAAAGAAAGGTTGGGCCCTGGCATGGTGGGCATATTTCTTAGGGATTCCATTCATTGTCTTGTTCCTCTCTTGCCACTCTTGGGCCCTCCCAGCTGACAGGGCTCTCAACTCTTGAGCTGAACAGTAAGCTTGATTATTCATTCCTCCCAAAATTGAAGCACAGAGTGATTAGGAGGTCTGACCCATCATAGAGGGTGGTCTTAATCCATTGAAGTTGGACCTCTGGGAAGGAAAGGGTATTGCGTCCAGTCTTGCTCCTGAAATCTGAAATGTTTTCTTTATATGCTCTTCCCACCAAACGGATGCCTTCTTCTGGCTTCTCAGTTAAGTAGAGTGACATTGGGGATTGTCATAGTCCTTCAGGCCCAGAGTACACCATGGAATTGTTTAGTGGCCCTGATGATTGGACATAAATACACACTTGATTACAGTAGTGCTCATTTTAGGGTCCATGCTGGGAATAGAGAGCCGCTGTTATTGGATACCCCAACCAAGACAGGGAAAGGACAGTGAATGTGTGTATATATGTCTACCTCTTGGCACCCCATCTTCTCAGGGTGTGTTGTTAAGCACTGTGTGACCAAGGCCATGCTACTGTGTCTCTGTGCTTTAGTTTCTTCTGTAAAAACAGAAAGAAAAATGCCAGTCTTATGAGATTTGGTTAGAAAATGTCTAACATACCAGCATATTCTGACTCGAGGCATCAGCAAGTGCTGGGCACAGTGACTCTCACAGCCCACTGACCTCCTATGCCTGGCTATGTGTTTCTAACAGCAGGAACTGGAAGGGTCATGGCAGCAGATTGAACCTTGCAGCTGCCCCATCTGACAGAAAATACCCAGGGCTGGGGGTTAAAAGCCAGCCACTGTGGGTACCCCCCCTCCCCCTGCCAGCATGTGAGGAAGAATGCCTGAGAGAAAAGGTTCATGGACAGCCATCCAGTGAGCTGCCTCCTGCCCATTTCTGAGGACAAGGAAGCAGTGTGGCAGGCTTTTTGTTGCCTGCTCTCTCCTTGTGCTGAGACCGTTGTCTCGCTGGCTTCCGTGAGGCTGCTGGGCAGGGCTTTGACAGTGGACCCCTATGCCCGGCTCTCCTTGTCATGTCGTAAACAAGGAGGCCCCCAGCTTCCCCTTCAGGCCCTGTGAGCAAGTGGATGGGAAGCAGCAGCCTTCATTGGGGCCGATGCTCTGTTCTGGATGCAAGGGGATGCCACCTGCCCACTTGCCCTGCACACAACAGCCATGGAAGGAAGCTGAGCAAGACGGGGAAGGGGCAGCATTCTCCCTGCCCCTGGAGCTGGATATGCCACACAGCCCATCCACATGTGAACGAGTGTCATGTTCTAGGGTTCCCCTTCCTCCAGGCTGGTCCAGGGGACGTTCTGGGGTTCTCTCTCCAGAGGAGAACTGAAGTCTGTCTACTTTTCTTTCCCACCAGCCCTAGCCCAGGCGTGAGTGGCTCCTGCACCGGCTACTCTTAACAGCAAGCATGATCTTCACCTCTAGTCCTGTCTCTCCTCTGCTTCAAAGATTCCTGTCACCTTTCTTTTCTTTTTTTATTTAAAGAGACAGGATCTTGCTCTGTCACCCAGCATGTAGTGCAGTGGCATGATCCTAGCTCACTGTAGCCTCAAACTCCTGACCTCAGGAGTCCTCTCACCTCTGCCTCCTGAGTAGCTAGAACTACAAGCACCACTAGGCCCAGCTAATTGTGGGGTTTTTGTTTGTTTGTTTGTTTTGTTTTTTTGGGGGGGGTCTCACTATGTTGCCCAGTCTGGTCTTGAATTCCTGCCCTCGAGTGATATTTCTGCCTTGACCTCCCAAAGTGCTGGAATTATAGGTATGAGCCACTACACTTGGTCCTGTTGCATGTCAAATAAAGTCCAGACTCCTATCCTTGCCTCCAAAGGCCTGTGGGCGTCTCAAGTGACTCTAAGCTCCTGGCCTCCTTCAGGTATTCAGGAGCTGGGCTTCTCCCCTCCAGCTTTTGTACACATAGTTCCCTGTGCTGGAAACACTTTGCCTCCCCATCATCATGTGACACTCCATCCATCTCATCTTCTGGGTCTTAGCTTAAATATCACTTCCTCAGAGAGGCTTTCCCTTTCCAAATCCCTGTCTAAACTGCCCCCCTCTTTTTCCTAGCATCACCATAATTTCAGATTGGTTGCTTGTTTACTACCTGTCTGTCCACCTGACTATAAGCTGTGTGAGGGAGGGACTGCATCTGTCTTTGCACCATTGTATCCTAGCCCAGAGCAGGGCACATAGTGGTATTGAGCCTGTGTTGAAGGGGTGGATGCATCCCAGAGGAAATAAAAACCTCTTGAACCCTCACTGTCTACCCTAAATTAGTAGAGAGTTAGATTTCCCTCCATCCCTCTCTCTCAAGGTAGGAATTATATCTGGACGGAAGCTGACCAGGTTGGATGGTGTTGCAGTGATGGATTCTTGCTGCATTTGAGAAAGGCAGCCTTGGAGACTGGGGTGGAAGGATACAAGTATCCCAGGCTCAGACCACAGGGGTGTAGCTGAAGGAGAGCAGAAAGGAGGGTATGACAGAGAAGGGGAGGGAGGGAGCAAGTGGGGGAGTGTGGGAAGGCTTTGGCTCAATATGAAACCCTGTGCACTGGCAGCTGGACATCAAGATGATGTTTTAAAAAGAGAATTGACGATCTGAAGCAGGAATGGCAGAAGACTCACTCTGCTCAGGCCAGCTGGCACCACAGCTGCTTCCAGGCTCATTGCCTGGGACATGGCTTTCTCCTCTCAGCTATGTCTCATGCAGTGGGACAGGCAGTCCCTAGGGTTTGGCCAGGAGAGCTTTGCTGGGTGTGAGCCCCAATCCCATGTCTAACCACCTATGTGGCTTTGGACCACATGTGTCACCTTCCCAACCTTGAGCTTTTTGTTTTGAAGATGGGGGTCAAGTGGGTCAGTGTTACTACAAAATAATGTCTGTAAAATTTCTAACACAGTGGCTGGCACATAGTAAGTGCTTAGAGAACTTTCTTTCTTTCCTATTCTTCCTACTAAAGGAACAGTTTTTTAAGGTAACTTGAGAAATTAGGGTCCCATTATATTCAGGATATCCTGTATTTGGGCCAGTCTAGTTGATGGACCCTGGGGAAAGTCCCCTGTTGGGAAGGCCAGAGGGCAGAGCCAGCCTTAGGCTGGAGGTACTGAAGGACTGACACTGCATGGGCCACCAAGTGCACCCGTGGCACCTCAGGGAGGGGCCTGTGGTCAGCAGTGCACAGAATTGACTGGCTAGGCAGACCCTGGGTGCTGAGGCATGCTTCAGTCTAAGCAGGAGAGGGGGAATGGAGGGGGTTGGGAGGGTACAGAGCCTGCAATTCTGAGAAACAAAAAGATTGGGGTACAGGCCCAAGTCTGCTGTGCACAGGCGGAGAGGTCAAACTCTGCCCTATCCTTCCCTCCACAAGCAGAGCCTGGCAGGGTGTGTGCGGGCATCTAAACTTGATTCACATGGACATTCCGCAGCCCCAGCACGTTGATGCCCTTTTTAGTGTTCCTTGAGGTACACATTAGCTTAGCCCCGGTCATCTCATTTACAAAGGACTTTTGGTTCCTGGAGGTAGCTTCAGAGAAGGCACAAGGACCAATTTCTAGTACTGTTTCTCTCCCCTTTCCTGGTGGCCTTAGTGTCAGGAGAAGCAGACTGAGGCAGTGAAGAATCTCTCTGTGCTGGCGGGGAGGAGGAAGCATGGACCATGAAAGCTGGTTGATGTCTGGAGCCCAGAGCCCCTTCAGGACTAGGGAAGCCATACCATTGCCATGAACATTCTGGGATGACTCAGCTACTGGCCTGTGTTCCCAGGGCCTATGTTTACCTGCTCATGGTGACATTATGCCGCCGGAGTGTTTTCCTGCTCATTAGTGTTTACGTCCTTGAACAATGGCTTGTGTCCATGTGTGCTTGGAGAATAGTACATTCTTAGCTCCTACAGGCAATAGCCCTCTTATGAGTGAACTTTATGGAAGCAGAAAAGAGATAGCAGTATCTGGGTTCCCTGGGATTTATTTGTTGATAGAGGGCACCAAAGAGGGCTTGAGGGAGCAGTGAGGTGAACCCCAGTGACAGTCTCAAGAGCACAGTAATCAGCAGAAAGTGAGTAAGGGATGAGGCTGCCACCACTTCTGGCTTTTGGTGTTATTTTTCTGTACTAAATTCCTTGGAAACTGCTGTTTCTGTTTGAGACCTTTGTACTTGGGATGGCCCATGAAGCATTCTACAGAGAGCCTTGGTACAACCCGTCTGCTCTACATGGGCTATCAGAATCGCCTTCCTGTGCCTGGGCTAGAAGAGGAGAGAAGCCCAGCAGCCCAGGGGTGAGGGAACTGGGTGCCTTGGGCTGCTGAGGAGTCAGAAGGATTAAAATATTCCAGCTTTGTGTGAGCCTTAGAAAAAAAGCTGAGACCTGCCCTCCCTGTCAGAGACCATAGGAAGAACATTCTTTATTAAGCTTAAAGGACTGGCTGTATCAAGTAGAGGCAGCTGTGAAATTGCCCTGAGAAGCTGGACTTCAAGGAGGTTCCACAGATTGACTGGTGCTCTAGGTTTCAGTCATGGCTGGGTGCCTCAGCCACCTCTATCTCAGCCCTGCCATCAAGTTCAGAGCCAAGCCGTAGGTCTAAGTGCTGGGGTCCCAAGCGTAGCTCACTATGCTCGGTGAAGCTCCACAAGCTGCCGCACCAGCTGGGACCATCCCGAGGTCACAATCTTCTCCTGGTCGCTATTCCTTTCATGCACTGAAAAGGTAGGCATGGCCCTGAACCTTCAGAGTCTGGCCCCAGCACCCCTGACTGGATCATTGCTGCCTTTAACCACGTTCCAGGTTTAAACCCATACAGTGGCACTGGCATTGGTCTTGGATACGTCCCACATCCGTAGCACATCTGCAGAAGGGTCTGAGTGCAGCATCCCTTCTGAAAGTCCCATCCCATTCCAGTGGCACCACAGAACAGAGGCTGTTAGTGATGGACCATGTGGAGGTTCTCAGCCCTCAATGTCTGTTCATTGTCTTCCAGGTGAGACTGTGGAGATGAGAGAAGGTGGTGGACACTTGTGATGGAATGGAAATCGTCCTACCGTGCAGCCACACCCCACCCCGCCCTGCCCCGCGTGCCTGCCCATGCCAGCACTTCCTTCCTAAGTTCTCACATCACACTCAAACCGGTGACACCACAGGAAAGAAAGACCCAAGATGTTGGAGTGGCTGTTTCCATGGACACAATCTCCATAGTGACAATGTGGGGGGAGGGGGGAGGGATGGGATGATGGGGAAAGGGTGGGGGGAATTAAAAGGGAGGGATAAAAAATATATATATATAAATCTATTTTTAGTCTGGAAAGACTTTGTTTAAATGAAAGGTGCGCTATCCCTTTTGATTCTATTTTAAAATTATCTAGTTAAATAACTCCAAATTTGTTCCAATGACAGTGAAATCTAAATGTGAAATTGAACTGAACAAACCCTCATCTCATAAAGGACGGGGTATGTGTGGCTTTGGTCTTTAGCCTGTCTCACACCAATTCAGAAAACACTAGACCCAGGATTGGAAGAGCAGACAAACCACACCAGAACCATCCTTTTGTCATTAATTTGTCTCAAAGAGGAAAGGTTTTAGGGGGAGGGGGATGTAGGGGCAGTCCATGTTTTCAAGAGTGGGGGAATGATGTCTAAACACAAAAATAAATTTTTTTCATTTCCAGAAACACTATTTATTTATTTTTAAATTTTTATCTTTTTGGAGGTGAAACTGGCAGATGCCAGAGGTGATAGCTGTGTCCTAGGTCACGATGGCTGGTGAGGAACCCAAGGGCCCCACCAAGTGTACACAGCAGCAGGTAAAATCAAGGAATGACCTGCCTCTGGGGCCCTCTGTCCTCTGGGGCCCTCTGTCCTCAGCACATTCCGGGCAGCTGTGCCCTGACCCACAGGGACCCATGGGGACAGGAGGAGGCCCAGGCCTCTGCTGCCTGAACAGGCAGTGTAAGCTGTAGGCAGTGACATTGGGGGGAGGTACTGTTAGTGTGATCAGTGTGGGTTAAGCTGACCAGGAACACCCACGTAACCCTTTTTTCTTTTTGCTTTCATTTTTATAAAGGAAAAGGAGGCCTGTCAGATAGACAGCCCTATGCTACTCAATTCTTTATGTTGTATTGTTTTGCTTTGTTTTGTTTTGTAAATTGTATAATTTTTAAATATCTGAGTTTTAAAAAAAGAAGAAAAAGTACAAAAAAAATCTTGTTAAGGCCTTAAGAAGGGGTTAGTGCATCTTTCAAGGGTCACTCTGCCATGGGGATAAAATAGCTGTTTCACAAACAGTTTTATTTAAAAAAACAAAAAACAAAAAAAATCAAAAAATCAAAAAATTAATAAACTTCATTTTAACCTTGTTTCCTTTTTTTGTTTAATACAAAGTGAATGCATCTCTTTCTTCTCCCATTTCAGTCTCCAAAAGGTGGCTTTGATTCTGCTCCAGAAGTAGCCACCATCAGACCTGGTCTGTCAGATCCTCAGTCACTCTAATGCTGGGCAGCCCTTCAGCAAAGCCTGAGACCAAACAAAACCCAGGGCTCTTCTCTGCCCTTACCTGGGTGGGTGGGTGGAAATCAGCCAGTGTGTAGGGACAGATTTACTTAAGTTGATATGAGGACATATTTCCTATCAACATTAATTTTAAAGGTTATAAAAAATGCAATGTTAATGGACTTTTTTAGAGAACAGAAATATTGGAAGGAATGTTGGGAAGTAGAAATAAGCAGTTATAAATGAGTTTTTGTGTGTTCATCCGTTTGGGACTGCAGAAATGGCAGATTAATTTCATTTTAATAGCAGTACGGTCTAATTTCTCATTTTGCTCTGCCAGAATGGAGGTGTGGGTGGGTGCACTGTCAGCTGTGGGACCACACTCAGGCAGCTGAATGAACAGGACCTGCAGAGAAATTATGACGTTTTGAACTAGTTGGCTTCCCATTCTGGCCCTGACTTGGCACTAACACAGTTAAAATGAATGTGATTTCAAGTGTGAAAGGCTATACCACAAAACTTGAAAAACATGTATCTTGAAAATATGTTTCTGAATGTTTTTCATTTTGCTTTTTGTTCTTTTGTCCCCATGTGATTTGCTGATGACTCTTGAGTGGGACACTTGTGATTGTTCTAAGTCCTTCCTTAAATTGGCTTCAAAAATGACCTTTGGGGCTGGGCATGGAGCCTCACACCTATAATCCCAGCATTTTGGGAGGCTGAAGTAGGAAGATCATTTGAGGATGGGAGTTCGAGACCAGCCTGGGCAAGCAACATGGCAAAACTTTGCCTCTACAATAAATAAAAAAATGAGCCAGGTGTGGTAGTGCACACGTAAAGTCCAGCTACTTGGATGGCTGAGGCAGAAGAATCGTCTGAACCCAGCAGGTCGAGGCTGCGACTGTTGTGATCATGCTTCTGCATTCCAACCTGGGTGACAAAGTGAGACTCTGACTCAAAAAAAAAAAAAACAAAAGAAGACTTTAACTGGTTAATGATGGTGTTACACACTTCCCTCCTGACTTGGCTCTCTCGTTCTGCAGTAAGCCTCAACTGCTCATGTGCTTTCAGCTCCCACATCTTTTGAGTTGTTTGTTTTAATAGGTTTTTAAGGAGCAATTTTACGTTCATAGCACTATTGAGCAGAAGGTACAAAGAATTCACAAAAGTCTGTTTCTCCCACTATCAGCATCTCCACTAGAATGGTACATTTGTTACAACTGGTTGACACATCATTATCACCCAAGTCCATAGTTTACATTAGGGGTCACTCTTAGTTCTGTACATTTTATGGCTTTTGACTAATGTATAATGACATGTATCCACCATTGTGGTATCATCCAGAGTAGTTTCACTGCCCTGAAAATCCTCTGTGTTCTGTCTATTCATCCCTGCTTCTCCCTAGTCCTGACAACCACTGATCTTTGTATGGTCTCCATAGCTTTGCCTTTTCTAAAATGTCATATCGTTGAGATACAATAAGTAGCCTTTTCTGATTGAATTCTGCCTTCTGAGTAATATGCATCCAGTGTTCCAGCATGCCTTTTCATGACTTGATAGCTCATTTCTTTTTAGTGCTGAGTAATGTTCCATTGTCTGGATGTGCCACACTTTATCCATTTACCTGATGAAGAACATCTTGGTTGCTTTCAAGTTTTGGCAATTATGGGTAAAGCTGCTGTAAACATCCATGTGCAGGTTTTTGTGTGGACATAAGGTCTTGACTCCTTTGGGTAAGTACCAAGGAGCACAATTGTTGGGTTGTGTGGTAAGAGTATGTCTAGTTTTGTAAGAAACTGCCAAAATGTCTATACCATTTTGTACTCCCACCAGCAATGAATAAGGGTTTTTGTTGCTCCACATCCTCATCAGAACTGGGTTGTATCAGTGTTCTGGATTTTGGCTATTCAGGTATGTAGTGTACAGTTTTAAAATTGTAGCTGGACACAGTATCTCACACTTGTAATCCCAGCACTTTGGGAAGCGAAGGCAAGAGGATTGCCTGAGCCCATGGGCTCAAGACCAGCCTGGGCAACATGGCGAGACCTTGTCTCTACAATAAATCAAAAAATTAGATGGCTGTGATAGTGCATGCCTGTGGTTCCAGCTACTTGGAAGGCTGAAGCAGAAGAATGCCCTGAGCCCAGCAGGTCGATGCTGCAGTGGCCGTGAGCATAACACTGCACTCCAGCCTGGGTGACAGAGTGAGACTCCAACTCAAAAAAAAATTTTTTTAATTGTAAAAAAAACCCAAGAAATTCACCATCATAACAAATGTATAGTTCAGTAGTGTTAAGTATATTCATGTTGTTTTGCATCTGGTCTCCAGAACTGAAACCAGTCTTGCAAAAACTGAAACTCTGTATCCATTAAATAACTCCCCTGCAGACTAGCCCTGCTCCTTCTGGAGTTTTGCATTTGTTTCTAAAGTATAGTCAGCCCTCAGTATCCATGGGTTCCACATCTATGAATTCAATCATGGATCAAAAATACTTGAAAAAAAATATGATTAAAATAATAGAAATAAAAGTAATACAGTATAGCTATTTACATAACATTTACATTTTATTATCTAGATATGATTTAAAGCATGCAAAAGGATGTGCATAGGTTATATTCATATACTATGTCATTTTACATAAGGGACCTGAGCATCAGATTTTGGAATCCAAGGGGGTCCTGGAACCCATACCCCCTAAGATACCCAGAGACAACTATGCCACTACCCATTAACCCATCACCACCCCCACATACCTGCAGAAATGCAGGTGCCCTGCTGCTCTTAGGGCCACCAACTTGGCATCCAGACTCTGCCCCTCAGCACTCTGAGTCAGGCCCAACAGAAACCTGTCTGGTGAGAGGAGCTGGGAATTTGGAAGCTCCTCTTGGCACTGCTACGCCTAGAAAGAGAAGGGCAAAGGCGAGCAAAACGCTCAATCTTTCCTACCCTTCTCGGTGCAGTCCCTTCCTGGCTCTGCATCAGTTGGGCATTGCAGCTTCCTAACTGATTTCTAGAACACTACAAAGATATTTTGGCTCATACAATGTCATTAACCCAGGTTTCTGTAGGGAAATGAGAACCTGTAACTACCTAGACCACCTGTTTCCTGATGTAACTGATGTCTCACTTGGCTGTGTCCAAAGGGCCCACTGATGCATAGTGCATTTTACACCATGACACGGGTGATCCTAGTGTTGGGAGGAAGGCAGGGTGAGTGTGTTTTTAAAAGATAATAAATCCCAGGAATTTCTGTACTAGTCATTAATGGAATGTGATGTCCAAACAGTAAAGAGCAGTTGCTCGGCATGCATTGTGGATATGGACCTAATGCTGCTCTGTGACTTCAACCTTGTTACATGATATCTGAGCCTCAGTCTCCTCTGTGTCTTCCTTGGAGACAATAAAACCACCTCCTTAGTAGGCTGTGGGAGGATTAATGAGTTGGAGCACACAGTCTGATCAGCAGTGCCTAGTACGTAAGTGCCCAGTCAGTGCAAGCCACAGTTGGACAATGGTTGGAAAAAGCTATAGGCCTTATCGCTGAAGGTTTTCCTCATGCTACCCTGTCCTGAATTACAGGCCTCTGGCGGGGGGCACTGCCCATGTTACCAGCATGCCTGTCCCTGCTCTTTACAACCTCATTAGGATGACTGCTGGGGGGCTGACACCTCAAAAAGCCAGAGGTAAATAAAGGCAATTTATTGAAGGCGACCATGTGATTATGCACTCGGACCACCCTGCTAGCTCAGACAGTCCCAGGTAGAAAGGTGCTGCCACCTAAGACAGGGAATAGTCATTCACCTAAGGCAAGGTGGGAGGCCACTGGCTGGATCTGGGAAGTCCCCAGGGTGTGCATGGCTCTTGCTCTCCTGGTCAGTTGCGTGGCCTCAAAACTCTTCTCCCTACTCCCTGCTCCCCAGATCCAATCCTCAGCCAGACACACAAAAGACCTCTCTAGCTACCTTAATTCCCACTGCCAGGGCCACGACCTACAGTGTCAGGCAGTTCCTCAGTTTGCCAGTCAAAATTTTCCTCTGTGAAGACTTTCCAGAAACTCATGTTCCAGCCTGGAGCAGTGTCCCCCATGACCCTCAGCACTCCTGGCTTGGCTCATCAGCTATCTGGCCTTCTTATTCCTCTTGCTCCTGAGCACGGGGCAGGGTACCACCCAGTTCTTCCTGCCATGCCCAGCACTAGGCACAACTAGTAACTCCAGCTTGAGTGGAACTTCAGCCACCCTGTGCTGGGTAAGTGCCAGGAACAGACACCAAGGGCAAGGACCTTCGGAGTCACCCCACACCTGCCCTACCCTCACCCCGTCCCCTCTGGCAGCAAGTCAACATAGTAGCTAGGCTCATGGCAGAGGACAAAGGCCAGCCTCTGTTTCCTTTACAAGGGAGCAGACTAGACTTGCCAAGCACTCAGGGTGAGCCAAGAGTCTCCTCCCAAGTCCCCTGTTCCTAGAGTGGTAGTGGTGGTGAGGGGGGGCCAGGTGTGCACAGTGGGCAGGAAGGCAGCCATGGGCTGCTGACAGGAGAAGCACTGGTGACACTGGCCATGGCTGTGGCCAACTTCCTGCTCTGGTAGACTCGATGCACTGGCATTAATTCTGGGCTGCACGCTAGCCACCAGGCCCCATGCCAGCACCAGGGCTGAGCAACCTGCTACATATGTGGACTTCCATAACTTACCATACTGCTTTGGCCATGTGGTGGAGGGCAGCAGAGTTTCTGGGAAGATACCACCCACATCTGTTGCTGAAGCCAGAGAAGGAATGAGGTAGCGAAGAGGCAGGATTCAGAGGCTTCCTGGGGGAGGACATTTTTGCAGGGCCTGCAGGACAGTTTGGATTTTGCAAAAGCCAAGGTCTAGGAAGGCAAAGGCCTGGTGGGGAGGACCTGCCAGTAGATTTCCAAATCTACTGTCAAGATTTGGAAAACATGGAAGTTGAGAGAGATGCAGTAACCTGGTTCAAATCTTTTGCCACGGTAGGTTCTTGACCCTCACACTCACCTTCGTGAACTTGTTTCCTCGTCTGTAAAATGGGAAGCTACCTGGGGCCTACTGATCAATTTTGGTGACTCTGGCAAGGTCACAGCTGGGTGGCGGTTCCAAACTGAGTTCCTCGACTACGGAGGATGTGACCCACCGGGATCTTAGGGCCAGGTCTCCTCCTGTCCCTGGCTCACTACCAGCGACCCGGGGTCGTCCAGGACTTTTTCGATGGAACTGGAACCTGGAGCCTGGCGAGAACTCGGCTTGATTGATGGACGCCTTGACCCTCCGTCTGCAGCTGTGGCGCCGCTTGGGGGACGTGTTCAGCCTGCAGTGGCCTGCGCGAGGCGCTGGTGATCCGTGCCGAGGACACCG